>NW_021703766.1:7036896-7081169 GCF_005190385.1 Monodon monoceros | reverse complement strand
GCCATCCAGCCATCCAGCCATCCAGCCATCCAGCCATCCAGCCATCCTTCCTTTCTTTCATTCATTTTTTTTAGTTTTCTGACAAACCTCTGTATGTCAGGGTTGTGCTGTCCTCTTTCATCCCAGCCCCTGAAGCCAGGCTCCCAGGGTTGTTCAGGGAGCTCAGCCCTGCTGGCACCCACTCCAGATCCCCACCCTGTTCTGCTGGCCTCCTGGACCTTCTCCATTTAGGGGCGGGAGCCTGGCGTGGAGCCCAGACCGATTATGTTCCTGAGGGGGAGGAGGGCGGGGCTCCTAGCCCTTATTTGTCCCGGACTCTCTTGGGAACCACACCCAGGAGACCAGGCCTCCAAGAGTGGCTGCGCAGGCTCAGGAGACAGAACTATGAGGGTGCTTGGCTAGACCTTCTGGTTTAGGAAGGCCGGTTTCCATCTGTGATCCCTGCTGGCTCCCCTCCCTCACAGTCCCGTAGAGCCCCCCCCTGCCCCCCCCCGCAGATTTCAGGCTCTGCTGGCAGATGGGAGCCCCCGAGGTCAGAAGGTACAATGCTCTTGTTAAATGGAACTGCCATTAATTAAGCCAATAAAGGGATATAGGGTCTGGCTTGGGATCCTAGAATGCAGACCTGGGGGCGGTCTAGCCATTTGAGTTTGCCATCTCATACTACAGAGCACTGCGAGCCCCAGGGGCATCAGGTGACATGCGCACGGCTCACAGGAGGTACCCTCTGCACACCTGGTCCAGGCTGGCAGCTTTGCTGGGATTCACACCTGTGTCCTGCCTCCCAGGCCCGGGTGCCTTTCCTTTCAGTTTGCTTTGTGTTCCATTGGTTTGGTGAAGAAAAGAACTGCCCCACAACCCAGAGCATCCCTCCCACCAGCCAGCTGTTTACAGTGTGCACAGGTGGCCACAAGAAAGGTGGCGAAGCTTGCATGTAACTCATTATAACCCAGCCCCAGGCCTGGGTGGGGAGGCCTTTTGGCCAGCGGGTGACTCATCCTTGCAGAGGAAAAAGAAAACATAGTCCTGAGCACCTTCGTGGTGGATGCTGAGCAAGGTACTTGGACTCCTGCAGGATTTCCCTTGGTCTCTCCCTTCCCTCTAATAACAGAGTAGGCAGCCAGGTTAAGGAGCCTGTGTCTTTCCGGCTTAACCCTGTGCCTCTGGCTGTAATGATGGAGCATCCCACCAAGCCCTAGTTTCCCACCTGTAAAATGGGAATCGTGCAGCCTACCTTGACTGTCACAATCTGTCACATTACCATAGACACTTAGTCTCATTCCCAGGTGTTTCAGAACGGGCAATGCCAAAAGAAATTCATAGAAACCCCGTGAAGTACACGTCAAATGATGGTTCTCAGCAACATATCAAAACTTAACCTTGGGAAGCTAGCCCACTGCCTGGGAGCTTGACGGAAGTGCAGGGCCTCGGGCCCCACCCCACAGGCTGAGTCACACTCCACATTTTGTCATGACGCCCAGATGATCCGCGTGCACGTGAAAGTGAGGAACATTGCTCCAGAGCAGGGGTTGGCAAACGTTTTCCATAAAGGTCCACAAAATAAGTATTTGAGGCTTTGCCGCCTGTATGGTCTCCGTTGCGTGTGCTCAACTCTGAATCTCGAAAGCAAAGCAGCCGTGGACCCTGCAGGGGATACGGTCCAGATAAACCTCTACGTAGAAAACAGGTGGAGGCTGGGTTAGCCCCGTGTTGGAGTTGCACACGCCTGGCCCAGAGGCCCAGAGCCTGGGGATGCAGTGGTTTTGGATGCCAGACCAGATCTCACGGGGGAAGGGCCCCGTCCCTGCATCAGCCAGGCAGCAGCCCCTTCACCCCGTTTGCTGTCGGCTCTCATTCGAAGGTTCTTCTCAGCGGCCGGGTGGGTTTGAGAGGCCGCGCTGCAGGAGACGGTGGCCCCGTCGGGGGCCGCCAGGCCCTGCACTGCCTCTGAGGCTGGCTTCTCTCTAGGGGGCGGGAAGAAGGGGCTGAGTCCCCTGAAACACATGGAGGTGTTCTGCTCCATCGCCTCGCACTCGCTCCTCTCCCCGAGCTATTACCACAGCTTCGGAGTCACCGAGAGCTACATCGTTTTCCTCGAGCAGCCTTTCAAGATGGATATCCTCAAGATGGCAACCGCCTACCTCCAGGGCGCAAGCTGGGCCTCCTGCCTGGCTTTCCACAGGGAGGACAAGGTAAGGCAGGGCCGGTGACCCCACAGCACGAGGACGGCCAGAGCAAGATGGAGGTCAGCAGGCAGGGGTGGCTTCGGTAGGGAGGCCCTCAGCTGCCACGCAGTCTCCCCAGAGGCATGAGCCGACCTTCCAGCGAGTTCTGAAACTGGGATGGTCCTTCACAGTGGTCCCCAGTTAGGGCAAGGGGCTGGGCCTTAATGCCCCGACGTCCATAAGTCAGTAGAGCAGACCATCCGCAGAAGAGCGTGGCACCTTGGGCGAGGCAGCCCCAGCAGCCAAGGCAGCCCCTACTGGCCGAGCAGCAGAGGGACTGCTCATCAGCCCTGACCGGCGCCTGGCCTCCTCCAGCCTCCGCCGTCCATCGACAAGGCCCTTTCCGCATCCCTGCTGGGGGGCGGGGAGGGGATGTCACAGATTAGTTAGACGTCATGATGATAGAGCGTCCCACCGGATGGTGTAACAGAAACGTCTTCGATTTAGGTACACCTGAGTGGAGTGCTCAGAATATCTGTGTGCCTGTTATGTACGTGTACCTCCCTGTATATGTGATGTCTGCATGTGTGTATGTGTGTATACATGTGGGTATGAATACATTATTCATGTATAGGTGTATGTAAGTATTTATTTGCTATTGTTACTTGTGAAAAATAATCAAGTAATTCTCCGTGTCATCTCTTCAAATAGCACACAAGCGTAGAAAGCAACAGATCAAGTCCCCTTCCTCCTCCCCGTCCAGCCCCCTCCAGAGGGAACCACCACCACCCATCCGACACCCTTCTACTCCTCTTTCTGTGCAGCACGTGCATCGTCATGTTCCCACACAAATATGTGTCCCGTGTGTGGCTGCCGCCTCTATGATGCCTGTATTCTCAAGGAGGAGAGTGAGGTCCTCAAGGGAACAAAGGGGTTAGGCGAGATCCCTCCTCTGCTCAGAACCTTCTGGTGATTTCCCGTCTTCCTCAGAATAGGATCCAAAGGCTTCACTCACCAGCCCATAAAGGCCCACATGCCCTCATCCCAACCACTGGCTTCCTGCTCACGTGGTCGCCTCCTACACCTCAAACCTGCCAAACACGTTCCTGCCTCAGGGCCTTTGATTTTGTGTCCCCTCCACCTGGAATGTTTTTCCCCAGATGACTTCCTCCCTTGATCAATCCCGGTCTCGCTCTACGCTCCCCCATCCCTGAGGTCTGCCTGTCTATCACAGACCCCCCCAACCCCCGACAGGCTTTCTCCATCCCCCACTCCATTTTCTCAGTCATGCTCACCCGTCATCCTTGACATGTTGTATGTATTGATCACTGACCTTGGCCTCACCCCCACTGAAGTATACGCTCCATGAAAGTGGGCGGGTGGCTTTATTTTTTCTCTCCAGCTCCCCCGAAAGTGTCTTATGTGTCTTAGGCCCTCATATGAATGTTTGTGGACTAAATGAGCTGGGCAAGGGGGCCAGCAGGGAGCCTGCGGAAGTGGGTTTGCTCCACAGGACCACGAGCGTCCCGCCAGCAGGAGTGTCGGGGCCCCCTAGGCCTCCAGTCTGCAGCCCCTGGGAACCTCTGGCCCTGGAGTGTCCCACAGTGAGAAGACAGAGCCCCCGAGGACGGGGCACAGAGCCCTGGGAAGGGCTTTGGAATGCATTTGGAGAACTTTCCAAGAAGTCCCTGTGGCTGACCCTGGGATTGGGTTTATGGGGAAGAAAGCCTACAGTAACCACGCCTGTGTTCACCTCCCCAAACCCACCCTCCCTACCAATGCCCTCCTCCTCTGTACACTACTCCTCGCCCCTCCCCCACTTAACTTCAAAGCCTGATTCTGGGAAAGGAGAGAAAGAAGCAATGAGCCAGAGGAGGTGGGGAAATGGCAGCCTGGAGCAGCCCCTCCCTCCTTTCAGAAGGAGGATGGTTAGGCCAGAGCTGCCAAACGAAAGAAAATACCCCTTCCTCCTTGGATTAGGCAACTGGGGCTGCAGATATGGCTACTTGAAACCCAGAGTGATACTGCCTGTGACACCCAGAGGTGCCTGAGGATGCCTAATGAGCCGATACTCACATGGACTCCTTGACTAGAGCGGTCACTCAGCACCACAGCCCTCCAGGGCAGCCGGGTTACCGGGGAAACCACACCTGCAGCGGGCAAAGGTCAGGAGAGGGGACCCAGGAGGGGCTTTAGGGGCGCTGGCCACCAATGGGGCCTGAGAAGCCTTAGAGGGCTGGACCTGACTGTTTCTCCCCAACCTGGCCTGGCCTGGGAGCTGGCCTGTCGCTGCCCACCTGGATCACAGTCAAGTGAAGGCTGGGGAGACGATACACTCTCAGATCCTGTATCTCCCTGGGTACTGTCCTCCTGGTGAGGAAGGGGCCCTGGTAGTAAAGCTTCCCTCCTCCCTCAGCACTTCTGCGTGTGTCTGGAGGTGGTACAGAGAGGCTCATAAAGGGGAGGGAATGCTTCAGGGTCGCAAGCAAGTGGATGGCAGGGCTGGGTCTTGTCCCCTGCCTGATGCCGCTGTGTTGGGCCTGCAGAGGAAGAGCTGACCACTGATGTGCATCTCCTTTCAGACTTACATTCACATCATTGACCAAAGGACGAGGAAGTCCGTGCTGACCAAATTTTACACGGACCCCATGGTGGTGTTTCATCACGTCAATGCCTACGAAGAGGACAGTTGCCTTCTGTTCGACGTCACTGCCTACGAGGACAGCAGCCTTTACCAGCTCTTCTACTTGGCCAACCTGAAGAAGAGCTTCGAGGAGAACTCCAGGCTCACCTCCGTCCCAGCCCTCAAGAGGTTTGCAGTGCCCCTCCACATGGACAAGGTAATGGCTTGAGTCCTGGGAGATGTGAGCCCACTCAGGAAGTGACTTTGGCTCTAATTTCGTTAATATTGAAATTCAAAATGAGCTGTTCTTTTTTTTTTTTGGCTATGTTGGGTCTTCGTTGCTGCGCGCTGGCTTTCTCTAGTTGCGGCGAGCGGGGCTACTCTTCATTGCGTTGCGCGGGCTTCTCATTTCGGTGGCTTCTCTTGTTGCAGAGCACGGGCTCTGGGCGAGCGGGCTTCAGTAGTTGTGGCCGTCCAGTGGTTAAGACTTCGCCTTCCAATGCAGGGGGTGAGAGTTCAATCCCCGGTCAGGGAGCTAAGGTCCCACATGCCCTGCCGGCCAAAAAACCAAAACATAAAACAGAAGCAACATTGTAACAAGCTAAATAAAGACTTTAAAAATGGTCAACATTAAAAAGAAAATCTTCAAAAAAACAAAACAAAGTGTTCAGTTCGATGGCTTTTAGCATATTCACAGAGTTGAATGTACAACCATGAGCACAATCAATTTTAAAACATTTTCGTTTCCCCAAAAGACACCTTGTACCCTTTAACTATCACCCCCCCAGCCCCAGGTAACCACTAATCTACTTTCTATCTCTGTGTATTTGCCTATTCTAGATATCTCATATAAATGGAATCATACAATATGTAGTCTTTCGTGGCTGGCCTCTTTCACGAAGCGTGTTTTCACAGTTCATCAGTGTTGTAGCACGTATCAGGGCCTCACTCTTTTTCATGGCTGAATATGTACCTACTATTTAGTATACTGCTATATGTACTGTTTCCACCTACTTGTACATGTAGACATCTCTCCATGACATTAAATATTCTTCTATGACATCATGTTAAATATTGGCCTGACAGTCCGTGGTGGGGATTCATCACCAGTTGCTTACCCGTCTCCCTGATGTTGAACAGTCCTGTTCTTACATTAAAAATGACCCCTGGGCCAGATGTTATCCTTAATTACGCTGATGCTGCCAGGGCTCTGGGTTTGGTTTTAAAGGCTACAGAGGCTTCTGGCTCCAGAACTTCCTGACTTCATGACTTAATTAATTTAAATGAATCCAAATTCAATTCAATTCAGTTTTGATGGCTCATCCTTACTCAGTGCACTCTATGTGCCAGGTACTTTGCTAAGCCTTGTATTTTCCTTACCTAACTTAATGATCAAAACAATCTATGGGAGAGATCCTCAGGTTAGCCTCATTTTACAGAGAGGTGAAGGAATGTGCCCAAGGTCACACAGCCCAGTGGCAGAGCCAAGATTGGCTCTAAACCCTTCCTTGGAGCTGGTAAGGGGTATAACTCTGCTGATCTCCCGAGCAGGCCTAACTCCTGGAAAGAGTCCCAGAGGGTCACCCTGACCTCTCTCAGGGCCCTGCAGGCCTAGGGAACAGAAGACACTCCTACAAGCCCAGGGAGCCTTCTCCCACCCTCCAGGCTCTTCCATGCAGGAGTTCAGGCACCTCCCAACCAGCTGCGGAAGACCCGCATCTGAACCCAGCTTTGTCCAACTCCAGAGTTGGGTCCTTTCTCCTCTCTCCAGCATTTCCCCATCTGCAGTCATTTGTGTATCTCTGTCATGCTTTTCACCGTATTTCCTATCACCTCTATTAACATTTACAAAATCATGTTATCATTTAAAGCAACTCACTCTTCCCTTAACTCGTTTGGAAGGAAACCTACGACGACCCAGTGGAACAGCAGCATTGTGCGCTGCAGATGGAAGAGCAGACGAGCGCGAGGGGCTGGTAAGAAAGCACAGGTCCTAAGCTCTAGCCTGATGCTGATGCTCTTGCCAAGACCTGATCTCTTCCTTAAAGAGAACATTGGAAAAGTGTTAGGTGTCAAAGACATAGTGGCACTTAACTGAGACTCTCGCCTTGACCCAGTCGGAAAGATTGGAAGAGAAAAAGGGATTAACTTTCTCCCCATGTGATTCGGGGCTATTGACTGAACAGCCGTGTCCCACAAAATCATCATCTGAGCTGCTGGCCTCTGTGCCCGTCACTCTGGGAAGTTCCATAGGGCTGCGCTTGGGGTGTCTCCTGGCTCCAGGATGCGATGGGGGTGTCACAAAGCACACAGGTGGCAAATCCTGAGGCCTGCCCACCTCCACCACACCTCCCACCCCACCCCCGCCTCGTGGAGGCCTCAGCCTGTGGATGATACACAGAGAGGAAGCACTCCATTCCGCTGCCCACACACTGCAGGATTTTATAACCTTTTATCAAGCTCTAGAAATGATTTGCTTCCTTGGAACCAAGCTAAGAAGTTTAGCACGTGTATTTTAAAAAGGCACTGCATGAGCCGTCCGCAAAGAAGAGCGAGTGCTGGGAAGGGTAGCTCCGGCCACGCTTTTTAATTGCTGTTTATTGTCCCTTAAAAATGTCTCCTTGCTTCACTTTCAAGTCGCCCCACCTGCGTGTTGAAAGGGGAAAGTTGAGCTACAGACACGGCCTATGTGTCCAGATCCGGCGGCTCTGATTCCATCCCGTCCAAAAGCATATTAGGGAAGGGCCTTAGGGGATGCTGTCCTTTCTCAGATGCCCTTCAGTCTGGGGCCTTTGCACATTGCTGTCCCTCTGCCTGCAACCCTGCCCTCTTCCCTTGAGACCTCTGCTCCTGTCCCGGCTGCAGGTTGGACTTACCTGGGGTCTCTGAGACCAGCCCAGTGAAGGCACAACCTCCAGGGGATTCTAATCCCTGCTTGTCCTTCAGGTCTGGCATCCTGACTCCCTCAGTGGGTTTGTATATTCTAATGGCACCTGCAGCTCTTTGCTCACATTGATGGCATGTATAATGAGCTTCCTGTTAAAGCTCCCAGAGGGCTGGGACTCTTGGTCTTGTCAGCAGTTTATCCTCTGAGCCCATCACAGGGTCTGGTACTCAGAGGGTTCTCATTAAGCCCTTAGATATTTTAAATAAATGAATGAACGATGAATGAATGAAAAAGATGAAGCAAGGTCTCTAAAAGGGCACAAGGTCTTCCTTTAGCGCTTGGAACATTTCCCAAGTGGAAAGTGCCTTCCACATAGAATGGGCTATACTGAAGTGTGTTCAAAAGTCTGGGGCCTCCCAGCTGCCCCAGCTTCTCCGGCATTTGGGCCAGCTGGGGTCAAAGGAAGGAGGGGCCCACTGACACCCTCTGCCTGGTTGTGCGGGGGGAGGGGGTGTTTAAGGCGGGGCTGGGCCCCAAGGGGCATGGGCGGTGCCAACAGTCCCTGCCAGCCACCCTGCCCTCGTCCTGCAGGGCTCCAGGGAGGGGCGGGGCTGGCATCTTGGAGCTAGAGGGGATGGTTCCAACTCCTGGCTCAGTAGATTCGGTTTTTGTCTTGTTTTCAAATGCAAAAATGAAGACCCAATAATAAGAGAAGCCACCATTTCTAAAGAGCTCACTCTGTGCACGGCCCTGTGTCAGATGCCTTTTCTGCTCTTAGACCCAGGCCAGAGGGGCCCCCGCTCTGGCCTTTCTCCATCAGTGTCCCTTCTTCACTGGGTGAGGAATTCACAGGGCCACAGGGTGCCCACCCAGAGGGGCGACCTTCCGACCCCAGCTGTGGCCTGGGATCCCTGAATTCCCTGCACAAATGACCCAAGCCAGCCTGCAGCAGCTACCTCTGTCCTGCTAAGGGCAGGCTGTGCTGCTGGACGCAGCCCTCAGACCCACCAGGGAGGCCAGGGCTGGCTGGGGCTTCCATGCAGTGGCAAGAAAAGGAGGCGGGAAGCCTGGGCCCAGAGGCCAGCCTTCACTCTGCCACCTGCTTCTAGCTCAGAATGCCGAGGAGTCCTGGGATTCTGAATTCACGTGCATCCTTCCAGACCAGCACTGGGCAGTAGAACCTGCTGCAATGAAGGAGTATTCTCTGTCCAAGCAGTAGCAGCCAGATATCTAGGCTACTGAAATGTGGCCAGTGCAGCCGAGGAAGGGAATTTTAAATTTCATTAAATTTAAATTGAAACAGCTACGCACGGCTGGCGGTGGTTGCCGTATCGGACAGCACAGTTCCACAACATTCTGAAGCTCTGTGCATAAAGGAAGGCGGGAGAGAACGGTATTTTGCTTAGCAGTTTGCTATATGTGGACATAGGTTTGGTGGACCTCTGCTCTCATCCTGGGTCCTGAACATTTTTGGCCCTGTGAAATGCTCCACATGCTTCTCACCGAATCTGTATGACAGTCCTTGGGGTTATTTATCATCCCCATGACTGTAGATGAGAGAGACAGTAACTTGCCCAACATGGCAGAATCATCCAGAGGATCTGAGTTGGGATTGGAATGCATGTCTGTCTGGCTCCAAATTACTGACTACGATGGTCTGGCCCTGGATCAGGTGCTTTCATAACCATTATTTAATTTAATCCTAACCACAATCCCCAGACGCAGGTCAAAGGGACCTTCGCTTGTACTCACCACCCGTCCAAAAGTTACGGATTGCCCCCCTTTATACAAACGAGGAAGCAGGCTCAAGTTCACGTAGAAAGCTCTACAGTCATACTGCACACCCAAGGCTGCCAAACTCCAAAGCCAGTGTTTTGCGGGATTATTGAGATTACTGCTTCTCATGGGAGTTCCCTCGAGTTGAGGAATTTCGAAGCCAGACTGCAGGATTTCGTTGAATTCTGGCTGGAAAGTGATTTCTTCCCAAAGTTGAGCACATTGGCCATAGAAAGCTGCCAAGTCATGTTCGTTACTGCTGTGTGTGGAAAAATTCACAGTTTATGCCTCAACCAGTCTGACCAGTTTCATGCTGCAGCTAGAAAACGTCTCTGCGGACTGACTCCCTGAGAATCAAGCCCGGGACATGCACAAGAGGCCTGTGGCTGCCTCTTGACTAGCAAGGCACAGGGCAGGGCCTCTCACACGTGGGGCTGTACATACAGATGAAGGCAAACAGAGCCTCTGCTTCCAAGTCACCCGATGTGCTAGGCGCTAGACGACCTTTTCACGCCCTTCGTTTGATTTTTACAACCACCTGCAAAGCCCACGTTCTGCCCCTTAAGAGTTGAAGGAAAAGCTCATTGAGTCATGCATTTGCTTGTTCCTTCAGCAGTTACTTCCTGGGAGCTGACTATGTGCCATGCACTGAATAAAATCTAATCACTGTCTGCACAGGGAAGACAGCATGAAAGAAGGAAGCAGGTCCATAAAGGAGATATTTACAGCTTGGGACACATGCCTTGGAGACACTGCACACTAACTTGTCAGGGAAAGGGATGTTTGAGCCGAGAACTATGGGATGGGAACCGGCCAGCCTCAGGGGCTTTGCTTTGCCTGCTGCCTGTAGTGCTTTTGCTTCTGAGCAGAAGAATCTCAGTGCGAAGCTCTGGGCCCAGCCTCTGCTCCCCTCTGTGTGACCTTGGGCAAGTCACTTTCCTTCCCTGGGCTTCAGTTTCCTCTTCTGTTAATTGGGATCGCCCTGAACAAATCTCAGAGGGGCCCTACAGTTCAGCTTCTAGGATGCAGTAAATTTCCCACCTTCTCAGCAAAAAGCTGCTGTTGTTCAAATAGGTTTGTTTTCATTATAAAAGCTTACTTTGGAAAGTTTGGAAAGTAGAGAAAAGTTTAAATGAGAAGTCAGACATGACCATACTTCTCCTCCCGTAACTCCATGAATGCAGGGATTTGCGGTCTTGTTACCCCTTCTCCCCCAGCAGCTAACCTGAACCCACCCCCAGGGGTAGTGGCAGTAGTAGTAGTAGTAAAAATAATGCTAATAATAATACAATTATGTTATCAATAGCCGTTAACATTTATCTAGCATTTACCGCTAACCAGGCCCTCTTATAAACCAACTGCATGGATTATTTTATTTAACCTGCATGATAACTCGGAAACGCACATACTATTTATACGACGCTTGTGCTATACCTCATCATACAGACGGGGAAACTGAACTTCAGAGATACCAAATAAGTTGTTCAAGGTCCCGTAGAGGGTATGTGGGGACACAGGGAGTAGTAGATGCTCAATAGATATTTAATTAATTGTGTTCAGTCTCTCTCCTGGGTTACAACGATGATGGTAAAGTACTGAACAAAGTCTGATTGTCACTTGAGACCAAGAGATGTCCTTGATAGATATTTTTCTCCCAAGTAATTTTTATTGCATGTTTGTTTTCTTTTCAACAGGGGTACATTTTCATAGGAGAAAATACTGAAAATCTAGAAAAGCCTAGAAAAAGAAATGAAAGTCTCCATAATCCCACCGCATGCTATATTGTTACTATTTGGTATTTCTCTCCAGGCTGTTTTCAATGTAATTTCTTTTTCTTTTTCTTTGTTTAACATGGTTGAGCTCAGACTGTCTGCTGCTTTTTTCACTCATTTCACACGTTATTATGAACTCTTTATAAACACCTTTTGAATGACTGATGCAGCCTTTTACAGGTGAATCATCCAGTATTTAAAAAGCGAGAACTTATAAGTACATTAATTCACCTGTGAGGGATCAGGCACCCCAGAGTAGAAGAAAAGATCCAGGGTTTCTAGGGCCCCCCTTCTACCACCCACCAGCTTTGCCCTCTTTGGGGAGTTACCTCCAGCCCCCAGTTCTCATTTTTAACTGAAAATACCAATCGTATAATAGCTGCTTCCGGTGGTTAATGTGAGGCCGGAACAAGGTGACAGACACTAAAGCATTTTTTAACATGTGCACAGTAAAACAAATATTTGTTCTGGATACCAAGTTTTTATTTTTCTGGAAAACCGATTCTTTCAGAACGCAGAGACGGGCTCCAATTTAATCAAACTGTCATCTACAACAGCAAGAGCCCTGAAGGAAGAAGAGGACCAAGTCTACTGCCAGCCGGAGTTGCTTTATGAAGGTAAAGTGCATCCTCTCTCCTGTGTTTAGGGAGGGGCTGAATGTCCTCTTTATATGATACCTCTTTCTGATGCAGAGGAGATGTGTGAGGACGAGGGACTGAGAGGAAGGCTGTTGGGACGCCCAGGGAAAGGCATCTGGGGACACTTCTCTTTCATGTGTCTTCATACCCCTCCCAGGGAGGTACTCGGGTGGTCGTTGGACCCAGGGACTTTCACGGCTAGCCTTTCAAATGCTTCCGTGGTTTTTATTTTTTTTTTTGCTTTCTTTTTAAAAGTTTATTTTATTTTTTTGAATTTAAATTTTTTATGCAGTTTTTAAAGGTTACTTTCCATTTACAGTTATTACAAAGTATTGGTTGTATTCCCTGTGTTGTACAATACATCCTTGAGCCTGTCTTACACCCAATAGTTTGTACCTCCCTCTCCCCCACCCCTATATCGCCCCCCTCAACTGGTAGCCACTAGTTTGTTCTCTGTATCAAATGCTGCTGTGTATTGAATGCTGACTTACTGAAAGGGATGGCACGTGCAGATTTCTACCTGTGCGCACTCAGAACACCCTGCAGAATCGGTGCTATCAGCCCCATTTGCCAGAGGAGAAAATTGGGCCTCAGAAAGCTTGAGCTACACCCAGAGCATAAACCTCCCCAGAGAGAAGCACCCACCAGAGCAGGGCGTCCCAATGTGGGCACTGCTGATACCGGGGCCGGGTCGTTCTTTGCGGGGAGGGCTGCCCTGGGCATTGGAGGATGTGGATCAGCGTCCCTGGCCTCCAACCTGATTGAGAACCACTGCCCTAGCATAGAAGCCAGTGGGGTGGGGACCGTGTTTGTGTGCTCAGTGCTGTCACCGGCACGTGACAGAAGTCTGGCTTAGAGCAGGGTGTGCTCAGTACTGCAGTGTGGAATGAACAGGCCTGCCCAGGACAGGGCTGGGGAGCGGCGGGCGGGGCTCTAGACTGGGAGCCCGGCTCCCCATGTTGCTGCCCCACGCCAGGGCCAGGCATCTGGAAGGACAGTCCTGGGGACTCTGCTAGGACGACTTCAGATTTGCCCACTAAGAACCCCGTCTACACATGGCATCCCATGAATCCCATAATGGGTTCTGTGTGGTGCCCCAGCCCCTCAGAGTCTTTGGAAGTGAATATAGACATGTTCGTCCCTATTCTTAAGGCATCAACTTCCATCTCTGCTCACCTGTCACTCACATGGGCAGATGGAGGAGTAAAACACTACGGTCGTTTTATTTCTGGGAAGGGAATTCTTGTTTATCGTAGCAACCTTGGGCAGCGCTGAAAAGAATGACCGTAGACAAATCCTTCATAATCCCTCCACCTGTGACGGCCGTTTGGAAACATCCACGCAGTCTTTCCATCACGTAGGCGTTGCTTGGCGCATGCCAGGCCCTCTTCTAGGGGCTCCCCAACTTCCCGTCCTTTCCTCCGCAGTCTCATCCTGTTCTTATCACGTTAGGTGAGTCCATGCATGTAAGGGGCTTAGCTGAGGGCCTGGCCCGCAGTGAGGGTCCAGCTAAAAGCAGCCGTGATTAGAACACCTCTAAGAGTCAGGGGCTGCCATGTACTGTTCATGCTTTAGAACCAAGGACAGCAGAGCTGAGAATAATTCGATTACTTGCCTGAAGTTGGGCAGCAGAGCCAGCATCTGAACCCAGGCTTCACTGACTCGAAAAACCCTTAACCTCTGCATTTACGGTTATACAAAATGCATACCATACCATCTAGAATGTTCTGAAATGGCTTCTTCCACTTAATGAACGTAGCCTGGGAATTTCCCCACATCCCAAAGATTCTTCAGGAGCGTGGCTTTAATAGCCGGACAGAATTCACAGGCATGAATCACATTTTACTTAACCACGGGCGTATAGCTGGTCATTTACAGAGTGGAGGAAAGGGGGGCTCCAGACCAGGTTCGAGGGACCCAGGAGCATCACAGGGAGTCTCAGACCGACTCTGGGACCGACAATGGGCATCTTTTTTCTGAGTTGAGTGTGTGGGTGGTCCCTCGTCCTCATGTTCATCTTGACCTTGGGAATTTCGTGATTACCCGACTGTGGGATCGGACATCTTCCCTTCTTGCTGCTGCACCCCACTTCCCTCCCCACTGAGCCCGATAACCAGTTAGGCCCTGGGTCCTCTTCAGGAGGCTTTTATGTGGCACATGTTTCCATCTCTGCTTCTTCTTTTCTTGGACATTATATTTTCACCAGCAGTTGGCTCCAACTCGCTGCAATATTTCATAAGAGGGACTTTCATTTCAATATTCAGACTTAGATATTCAATTTGACACAACAAGCATATATAAATATATATGCATGGACATGGACACATTTTTAAGGCTTTTTGGATTACAAAAGTAATAGGTATAATGAAAACTTCACACAATGAGAAACTTAGAATGGACAGTACAAACCTTAAACCACCATGAGGAAGTTATCACCCCAGCAATGCTTCCAAACTTTTTCTCTTCATTTATAACACAGTGGAGATAATCCCATAAGCAGCCTTTTACATTTAATCTTATGATGTGTACATTTCCCCATGTTACTAAGATTCTTTGTAAATGTTACTTTTGTATAATGTTATTATATGATTTCACCAGATTTATTTAAATATTCCCCACTGATGCTCCTTCCACAGCTTCAGAAGTTTCTATTCACACCCACACATGTGCACGCACACACTTTTTTAAAAAGAGCTTTAAAAAATTGCAGTAGCCTCTGATTTTAATCATGCAATTTTCTTTGATTTCTATCTTGGATAATTAAAGATGTTTATACACTTAGAAACCCAGGTCTATCTTACCTTGCTCTTAATGGAGCTTCTAATGGAGCTGGGGTAGTTATCAGAAGTTCCTTCCTCCTGCCCTGTGATCACCCTTGATCCAATCTAGGGCCTGAATCAAGTTCAGGGATCCTGGCTTGGGAACCGTTTTTGTGAAAAGGATGCCCAGCCTGGATGCCACAAAAGACACGTGGTCCCAGCTCTCGGTGAAGGGGGCTTTGTCAGCTGTGTCATTTCTCTCTAGGCTTAGAGCTGCCTCGGATCAATTACGCTCACAACGGGAAGCGATACCGTTATGTCTTTGCTGCTGAAGTCCAGTGGAGCCCCATCCCAACCAAGGTACTAGTCCTTGGGAGATGGCAGCCTATAACCATCGTGTCTGTCTGCAAAGCTGAGTTCCCAGGTTCTCAGGGAGGTCAGAACCGAGGTCCCCTTGGGGTGGGGGTAAGTCAGAAATTGACGTCAGCTTGGGACAAAATACACTGGAAGCAACGATGGACCATCCAGGGGAGGGAATTGCACCTTATGGGCTGTCGCTCAAGAAGGATGTGGTGGCTGGAGTTTATCCATTGATTTCTTTTTTGGATGCATGTTTATTGAGCACCAGCTATGTGCTACAATGTGGTAGGCACCGAGGAAAAGGAAGTGAACAGGAAGATCCCAGTTCCTGCCCTCAAGGAACTCACTGTCTCAAGCAGAGAGGGTAGAGCTGAAACTAGGACGATTTACGGTTTTTTTTTATTAACTTATTTTTTAAAAATATTTATTTATTTATTTGGTTGCACTGGGTCTTAGTTGCGGCAGGTGGGCTCCTTAGTTGCGTCTCACAGCCTCCTTAGTTGTGGCATGTGAACTCTTAGTTGCAGCATGCATGTGGGATCTAGTTCCCTGACCAGGGATCGAACCCAGGCCCTCTGCCTTGGGGATGCGGAGTCTTATCCACTGCGCCACCTGGAAAGTCCCTATTATCTTATTTTTAAATTGAAGTATAGTTGATTTACAATATCGTGTTAGTTTCAGGTGTACAGCATAGCGATTCATATTTTGTTTTTTAAACTGCTATTTGTTTGAACACTTGCTATTTCCCAGGGACCATGCTGAGTGCTGTACAGACATCAGTTTTCCTTAGTAGCTTCAGTTTTTAGTAATAAAATGGAAAAAAAAATTTTTTTAATGCAAGCAGTGCAGAAATGTACAAAGCAAAAAATTAAGGTTCCCACACACACATACGCACACCCCGAGTCACTCCCCTCTAATCCCACACCCTCAGGGGAAAGAGGCCTATTAGAGATTGAGAGAAGGCCAGGGACTCGCACTTCTAAAACAACAAAGGAATCATATTATACTTTAAAGGTTTGCATTGAATAGTTTATCTAATGTGTATAAAAATTGCAATATATGGGCTTCCCTGGTGGCGCAGTGGTTGGGAGTCTACTTGCTGATGCAGGGGACACGGGTTCGCGTCCCGGTCTGGGAAGATCCCACATGCCGCGGAGCGGCTGGGCCCGTGAGCCATGGCCGCTGAGCCTGCGCGTCCAGAGCCTGCGCTCCGCGGCGGGAGAGTCCACAACAGTGAGAGGCCTGCGTACCGCAAAAAAAAAAAAAAAAAAAAAAAGCAATATAGTGCCAAGTACCAGATAAATCCAGGGGTTTTATTTCTGAAAGAATTCAGTGTGTACTGTCAGCTCTACAGTGGCAGGAGGACCTTTGCTTCAAGTCGGAGGAGGAAGCAAGCTGCTTTTGTTTCTGTTGTTACACTGACCAGAGGCAGATGCCATTTGGGGTCTACGTTCACCAGAGTCCACTCCCCTCTCTCTGGGGCCTTGATGCCTTCCTGTTTGCAGGGAATAAGCATGCTCTCCAACCACTCATTCCCATGTTTCTCCCCTTTGGATGTGCAGATATAAAATACGACATTCTCACGAAGTCATCCTTGAAGTGGGGAGAGGTGCACTGCTGGCCGGCGGAGCCAGTGTTCGTGCCCACACCGGGTGCCGAGGACGAGGATCACGGTAAGGCTCCAGGAAGGGCAGCCCACTTGCTGCACTGTACCTGTGATCACCCCTCAAACAGAGACATCGTTTGGGGGCAGTGACCACCCCCCCATCACGCAGCTTGTGGAGTCATGCTTTGAAGCCCAGGCGTGTCTGAGTCCAAAGCTGTGGGATGAGGGAGTCCCCCAGCCCACCCCCACTTCTGACACCAGCTGCAAGTTTGGGGATCCCCAAGACCACCCTCCGTTTCAAGAGAAGAGCTCACAGAACACACCGAAATCTGTTGTACTCATGGTTATGGTTTATCTCGGCGAAAGGGTGCAGATTGAAAGAGAAAAGGCGAGTGGGGCGGGATCCAGGAGAGTCCTGTGCTTGGGGTTTCCGCTGGTCCTCTCCTGTGGGGGGTAGGACCACGCCAACTTCCCCAGCGACGTCCACGGAGTGTGGCCAACCAGGGAAGCTCTCCAAGCCCTGTGTCGGAGCCCGTGTGGGGCGTGGTCATGCGGACATGGTGACCTCCAGTCTTCGGCCCCTCTGGAGGTTGAGCTGACACCTGTGGCCCAGGCCTCCCCTAAATCACTTTGCTAGGATGGGTTATATGCAGTGGCCCCAGGTAAACAAAGGCACTCTCATCAGACCGTCAGTCCAAAGGCTTAGAGGTCATCTCCCAGGAGCAGAAGGTCAGACCTCCCTTCCGGGGTGATTAAATTGTTTGCTACACAAAAGCCCACTTCCTTTCCATGGAGCTGCCCTACCCTTGCCCAGAGTATAGAATCTTGGTTTTAAAATCCATTGCAATGGCTGGGTCTGAATTTGTAACTCCTCTAAGCATGTAAGTTTTCCGTGGAGCACCTAGAAATGCTTGTGGCCCTCCTCTCTTGTCCAGGTTTCCACCTGACCAAATGGTCCTTTCCCTTTTTGACTCTGCCTTTGCCCCAGAAATGCCCTGCCCACCCCCTAGGGATGCTAAGGAGGGTACTACAAGCCTGGGTGGGGCTGCCCACGCCTATGGGGAAGGGCAGGCTGCCCCCTGCTGAGCCTGCCAGCTGCTTCCCTCAGGTGAGAAGGGAGTGGTTTTCTACCTGGGTCTTCCTATCGACCTGCACTGCACGGCACGCCAGGTAAGGGACCCCGTGTCACTGTCACCTCCAAGGTGGGGGATGGTTGGTGCCACCTCCTGCTGAGGCTGGCCTCCCCCTGGGCTGGGCAAGTGCGTCCTGCACAATCTCTTGTGGGCAGGGAGCAACCTGGTCTTCATTCCACCAAAGGAGAGGCTCAGAGAGTGAGGTCTTACCCACGGTCTGTCACACGCCCAGTGCATACAGAGGAGGGTCGAATTCAAGCTGATCTGACCTCAGCTGCCCTCAGCCACTCTGAAACCCGGGAGGCCTTGGGAAGAATCACAAATTTTTGCTGGAAGTTTATGTGCACTATTTCATTTAGCCCTCTGCCCCTTGAGAGTGGGTGTTTAGAATATTCCCATTTTACAGAGGGGAAAGCTGCACATGCATGAGATGAACTGGACTCATTCAAATGCCATTTGAGTGCAACTGGTCCGGGTTTAGCCAAGTGACGGATATTAGCCTAAGTGCAGCGTCAAAGCTGATTCTCTATAACTGGAGTTTCTAAATAGTAGGAAAATAGCCATTCTTCAGTGCATGTAATGATTTACAAAGTGCTTTCATAACTGACTGTGCAAGATCCTCTCAGCAACCCTCTGAGGGTGGGGAGGATTATCCCCACTCTACAGATGAAGAGACTGAGGCTCAGAAAGGTGAGGGGACTGGTTCAGCCAAGCCTTCCAATTTCCCTGGCCTTTCCCTTCTGCTCCCACAGAATACCAAATTCACTTCCCTTCTGTTTTGATTAGATAACTTACATTCAAAGGACAGGGAGATAGAGCTGAGAAACTTATCCCCCCAGCTGGACCAGGTTCAAGGCTGTGCTTTTACAAAGTGTCTCTTTTTGTTTCCCCAAAGGGATTATCTTATCAGCCATTGTCTCTACCGATCCCCAGAAGCTGCCTTTTCTGCTGGTTCTGGATGCCAAGACTTTTACAGAATTGGCTCGTGCCTCCGTTGATGTAGAGATGCACCTGGATCTCCACGGGCTGTTCATCCCAGGTGCCGACTGGGATGCAGGGAAGCAGGCCCCTTCCCGGGAGGAGCGGGACAGGGCTGCTGAGCGCCGTGTGGCCCCAAGGACCTGACAGGGTGGGGGCCTGGGCCCTGGAGAACGGCTCCACCAGACTCAAGGGTGGTCCCTCCCTGGGTGGGGGGCAGGGGGGCCCTTCATTTTATTTTGCACTTATTCTTTCCATGGTTGCTTTGAGACAAAGTTACGGAAATAGAGCTTTTATCAGTATCTTTTCTTTCATTTCATTTTGGCCATTAGAACCTTGTTGGAAAGTTGATCAAATATTTACTGATTAGCTCTAGTACTTCTAAAAGCCCCTTTCCTTTAGTATAAAGACCATGACCATGAATCAGCAATTGTATTAAGGCACATAATCATTGCTCCTAGAATGGGCAGCCACTGACCCACTGGAGAAGAGACACAGAAATATTTATCTTTGCTCCTCCCTCCCCAGCTTTCTTTCCCTTCCCTCCCTCCTTTCTTCCCCGTGGACCACATCGTGAGTTCTAGCTTTCTCAACCCTGTGCTGTTAGTAGACTACGTGGCCCAGAAGGCGTGTACTTTGTGGCCATTCCATGCAAGGCAGGGCATAGTATAAAATAATAAAACTTTAAAGCCTTTTCAGACCTTATTTTAATTTTACATGGCTTCTTTCCTCTGAAGATCTTCTAAGGCAGTAAAACAGAGGGGCAGAGCTAGACGGTTCATAGTCTGCCAGGTGCCTCATTGTACACCCAGTGGGACAGCAGACTGGTGTGGGCGTCCCCCACTGCAGGAGGGTATGGAGGGGCTGGAATCCAGGATTGAGTCCTGTCTTGCCTGATGCTGAGAACCAGGGTGGCGAGGCATGCCAGAGCCATACAGGAAAGGGGGTCCCGTCAGCAGAATTCCTTGGAGATTCATCCAAGTTGTCGTTGTTGGTTTGCTTTCCTTTTTGTTTATTTGGCTGCGTCGGGTCTTAGTTGCGGCTCCCGGGCTTCTCTCTAGTTGTGGCGTGCAGGCTCCAGAGCACGTGATCTTAGTTGCCCCGTGGCATGTGGGGTCTTAGCTCCCCGACCAGGGATCGAACCCCCATCCCCTGCATTGGAAGGCGGATTCTTAACCACTGGACCACCAGGGAAGTGCTATCCAAGTTGTTGTTTGTTTTCATCCAAGTTGTCCTGTGTTGGGTATGTTTTATTCACTACTTTACCCTCTAGAACACTGCCTGGTAGATGCAGGCTCTACCAACAAATCAACTATTTGTTGAATGAATGAATTCCGCCAACAAAGAAATCCAACTCCATAATGTACCAAAAAGGGATGGATATTTAAAAAAAGAAAAAAATAACAGGATATTTTACTGAGGATCTTCTGGGAAGACAAGGAAGACAGTTCACATGGAACATCACCCCCAAATTCCCAACAAGCGTTCCTCTCCCAGCTGTCCCTCATCTCTCCTCTCTTTCTTCCCCTGTTGGTTCCTCAAAAACTCCTCTACCATCCCAGCATTTCCATTTCATGCTCAGCTCATAGATCCCATTAAACAAAAACCCAAACTCCGTGGATGGCAGAATGAAGAACATCTACTCTTCTCCTCTGGAGACCTCAGTACTTCCAGCCTTGATAAGATGGATTGGAAAGAAATGTCAACCATGGTGGCCTAAGAAACATGTGATGGAGGCCTGCATTTGGGTGGCAGGAATGGAAAAGAGTTGACAAATGGGACAGTCACTCACCTATTCATTATTTTACTTCAAACGTTTGAGAAGAGGGTGGTATTTAAAAAATGCTTCCCCACCGCTATTCTACTGAATTCCCATTGCCAAACAATACCCAGACCTAGTCATGAAAAAGGACGCAGTTCTGCGGGGAAGAAAAGTATGTCCGTGGTTTGTTTTCCTTGTTTAGGAAGACAGGTAAAATACCAGACCAATGAGGAAGCCTGGCACACCACATCTTTTCTTCTTCTTGGTCAATGCCGGGACGTCCAATTTGCCTTGATCCTGAATTCTGTCATATTTCAGACACAGGCCAGGGTAATTAGCTCAAAAGGCCACAGGAGCCAAGACGCATGCGCCTTTCTTGAAGCCGAGACCATCCGTCTTATCCTCAGAGCCTTCCCTGTGGGTGTAGTGCATGTCCAGGAAGTTCTGCAGGAAAAATCACCACGGATCTGTTTATTCCTTTGATAAAGCCACAGTTTTTCACAAGCGCTCTAAGATGTGTCAGGTATGTGGTAAGCCCTCAGATGTTTGACCCACTAATTTTTCCTTCAAGGGTTTCTCTAATTTGATTCCATCTCAGGAATAAGCTGGATGTATACGTGGACAAATCAACTCACAAAAAATCCAAGTGCATTCGAGCTCCATCCGCATTACTGGTTTGTACTCGTTTCCTCCCAAAGCTACCGAGCAGTGGGCTAAGTACTGAGAAGGTTGCTTGTCCAGATTAAGTGAAAACACCTTTGATCCCTTCTTCAGCTGTTTAAAGACAGTTTGGATGGTTTTTAAATGGCCGGGGGAAGTCTTTCCCATGGTAAATCAGGACATGCAGACAGAAAAGTCATCACCGCCTTCCTCATCATCCAACGACAGTGAGACCAATGGCCTCTGCTCTTCAGCTTCCTTCCAGGAGTCTGGACTCAGCGACCAGGTGCAGACGCAGGGCCACTGCCCTGGCTGCCGGGCTGCAGCAGGAAGCGGTCTCTCGAGGTCAAGCACCAGCAGAGAGGCTGGAGTTTTCTTGGACAAGGTGAGCAGGGAGAGATGTGGGAGCCCTGTGTTGGGACAGGTGGGGATGAGCCAGCCTTTCTTCCTCCTGGCGACCAGGAAAGGCCTCCTGGAGGGAGCGCCTGCCCAGATTCTGAGGGTGAAGCTCGGGATGAGGATCTGAAGGCGGATGTGGGTTGACTGAACAAAGCAGGAGTTGAGTGAATTTCCCATGAAAGAGCAGTGGAAAGAGTGAGAGAATTAGGGGGTGTTGTTTTCTCTGATAATAAAAGTCATATATGTTCACAGTAGAGCACCTCGTTATGTTAAAAAAAGAAACGAGAAAGGCACCCAGGGTCCCACTACCGAAAGAAAACCCCTGAAATCATTCTGGTGTGGTTTTTCCCGAATTTAAAATTTTTTTCTATGCACAGTTTACATATTGGTGATAGGTTTGTAACCCACCAGTTTATAGCCTGCTTTTTTCACTTACTATACAATACAATGATTTTCCCAGATCATGAAATTCTTCTAATGGGTGCATATTATTCCATCTTTGGGACATGGCAGGATGTACACCCGCCTGCTGGTGGACATTTAGGTTTTGACTATTATAAACAATGCCAGATTGTATTATATACAATGTGTGTCTATTTTTAGGGTCCACGCCGCATCCCTCTCTGTATTCAGGTGCTTGTTATTGTTATTTTCTTTAGCTAGATTCCCAACTTTGGATCTCTGAGCCAGAGTGGAAAAACAAGGTTCGGGTGTTCTTTGAAAGGCCAAAGGTTTTGGTTTGATTCATAGGAAACTGAGAAGCCATTCTAGAATCTGAGAGGCTCAAATGGTCAATGTGGCTATAGGGCTGAGAAATCCACATTTCTCAGGCAATAGGGAAAAAAAGTAGGTACATGAGAATGTAAGTTTAATCCAAATTCTCCCTTCTTCCTTTCCTCTATTCCTTCTTATCCTCTGTATCTTTCCACTCCATTCAGATACTTGTTCTTTTCAAGCATATATTCGCTCACTCACTCATTCATTCAGTGATGACCAAGATTATGTTGGCATGTAAGGGTCAACAGAACGAGTACCTCCACTGTCCTCAGGGAGCGTATAGCATAGTGAAGGACACAGCACCAAGGAACAAACCAACACAATTCAATGGACTGGCAGTAAAAAGGGAACCCCCGGGGACCCCCAATACTGTCTCAGGAGCCAGGGATGGCTGATATGTGAAGCATGGTAGCAGGTAACCAGGTGAAATGGGCAATGCAGATAAAGAAAGGGGCATGGAATCAGGAGAGAGCTTGGTAAACTAAAGGTAGAAGTTTACCAAGAACTTCTGTGGGCGTAGAATTGTGGCGTAGAAGATGGCAGAAAAGACAAGTTTCAGCCAGAACCCCAGTTTATCTGTACTCAGGTAAGAAGTGGAATTGGCATTAACTAAAGAGAAGTCTCCAATAGTTTCTTCAAGGACCGACAGTAATTTTTTTTGTTTTGGCCACGTCGCGTGGCTTGTGGGGTCTTAGTTCCCCAACCAGGGATCAAACCCAGGCCCTCGGCAGTGAGAGCATGGAGTCCTAACCACTGGGCCGCCAGGGAATTCCCAGTAATTTTTTAAATAATAGCTTTTTTGAGATCTAATTCCTATACCATAAAATTCACTCTTTTAGAGTATTCAGTCCGGTGATTTTTAGTATACTGACTATTGTGTAACTATATCACCACTGCCTGTTTTTAGAACATCTTCATCATCCCCAAAAGAAACCCTGTACCCATGAGCAGTCCCCCTCATTGTGCATCCCCTCCCCCCGGTTCTCGGCCAACATAAATCTACTTTCTATCTCTATGACTTTGCCTAGTCTGGACACTTCATATCAATTGAATCATGCAATATGTAGGGTTTTTTGTGATTGGCTTCTTTCACTTAGCCTAATATTTTCAAGGTTCATCTGTGTTGTTGTATGAATCAGTACTTCATTCCTTTTGTGGCTAAATAACATTCCATCGTATGAACGTACCACATTTTGTTTATCCACTCATCAGTTGAGAGACATCTGGGTTGTTTCTTCTTTTGAGCTGTCATGAGTAACACGCATGTTCAAGTGTTTAATGTGGACGCATGTCTTCATTTCTCTTGAATATATTCCCACGAGTGAAATTGCTGGGTCATGGTGTAAATATGTTTAACATTTTGAGGAGCTGCCAAACTGTTTTCCAAAGTGGCTGCACCGTTTTACAGTTTCACCAGCAGCATTTAAGAGTTTCAGTATGTCCACATCCTCCCTAATTTGTTATTGTCTGCTGTTTTTATTTCAGTCATCCTAGATAAAATGAAGTGGTGTCTCATTGTAGTTTTCACTGGCATTTTCCTAATAACTAATGATGCTGAACATATTTCCATGTGCTTATTGGCCATTTGTGTATCTTCTTTGGGGAAGTATCTACTCGTGTATGCTTTGCAATATTTTCTCCCATTCTGTGGGTGGTCTTTTCACTTTCTTGATGGTGCTTTTTTTTTTTTTTTTTTTTTTTTTTGCGGTACACGGACCTCTCACCGTTGTGGCCTCTCCCGCTGCGGAGCACAGGCTCCGGACGCGCAGGCTCAGTGGCCATGGCTCACGGTCCCAGCCGCTCTGCGGCATGTGGGATCTTCCCGGACAGGTGCACGAACCCGTGTCCCCTGCATCGGCAGGCAGACTCTCAACCACTGCGCCACCAAGGAAGCCTTGATGGTGCTTTTGAAACACAAAAGTTTTAAAATTTTGATGAAGTCCAATTTAATCTAATTTTTCTTTTATCTCTTCTGCTTTTGGTGTCATATCTAAGAAACCATAACTTAATCTATGGTCCCAAAGATGTACTCCTATGAATGTTATAGTTTTAGCTCTTACATTTAGGTCTATGATCCATTCTGAGTTAATTTTTGTGTACAGTGTGAGGTAGGGGTCCTACTTCATTTTTTTGCATATGGATATCCAATTGTCCCAACATAAAAGTCACCATTTAGGGTTGATAAATCTTCCTTCCACACAGGAAACAAAATGTATCTCCTTTTCCTCCACCATTCCTTTGAAGATGGTTCCTTCAACCAGTGAAAAGAAACTGTAGGGCAGCTCTCTGCTGGTTCCAGCAAGGCCTTGGTTCAGAGACAAGGAAACCAAGATGGAGCCTCTGTCAGTGGAGATTTAGTATCTTCCTCCATCTTCATCACTGGGTCCTGGCGAAGTTCCAGGTAAGTCCAGTGTATACACGTTCAATTCAGAGTCACATCCCCTGGTAGGATTTTCCAGTTTTTTCTTTCCTTAAGTACATCTACTGTGTTCCAGGAGGGCCAAGGGTGACTGGTGTTCCTAGAGATGCTAATCCATTCCAGGAGGTTGGGACCAGTGAAAGGCATGGGTTCCCTGATTTTGTCTTCAGTCTGCCCTTTGGGTTGGGCAGGCAGGAGGTCTTAGCCTAGTTCAGGGTTCCTTAAATTATCATCAGAATCAATGTGGAAAGAACAGTGATGTCTACATTGTTTGTGCACCTTCTGTGGTTAAGGGCAGGAACGGAGCTTATTATAATAGTAACAACAGGATAACATCAGCTGACGTGTGTTGACACCTCACTGTAAGTGTGGTCCTCACGTAATCCTCGCAACAGCCCTGAGGTCGGTGCTGGTACCATTCTCATTTCAGGGATGAGAAAACTGTGTCTCAGAACAGTTAAGTAACTTTCCCGAGGTCACACATGTGGTTCCTGAGACCACATGTCTAACTTCTTAACCACTACTTTTACTGTCTTAATCTTATTCACTTCTTCACCCTCGGGGCTTCGTTTGGTGCCTGGGACAAGGTGGGTAGTTAATTAAAGGAACAGGGACTCCAGGCTCACTGCCTGGGTTTTGATCCTCTCGAAACCTGATGATGCCTCAGTGTCATCATCCATAAAATAGAGATAGTACACATCCCTCATTCAGAGAGTCATGAAATTTAAATGAAGATTGCCTGACACATAGCAGTTTTCAATAAATTTTAGCTATTTTATTTACGGGCCTTAAAAACAGTTAAGAGGTTGAATCTTGGCTCCCAACCCTCACTAGTCATAAGACCTTTGATAAGTTATTTAAACTCTCTGTGCCTCTGGTTCCTGACCTGTGAAATGGGGATAACATTAGAACCCACCTCGCAGAGCTACAGTGAGGATTAAATAATGTTCTTGTAGCCCTTAGAAGAAGTGTCTGCCTCTTAGTTGCCTCTAACCATCTGAGTTAGAGAAAATTATGGGGGCAGTTCACGTAGAGGATGCTACTCGTAAACTCCCAAGCGAAGGCTGTTCTTTCTCTCTTTCAGAAGGGCCTTCCTCCCGGTGTGGTGAGAGAGGATGGGGACAGTGTCCCAGGCACCCAGAGCGACCAGTGGCATCAGAGATGACATAAGCAGATCACTGGCACACCCAAAATAGCCATAGTCTAATGGGGCATGACCAGAAGACCCTCCAATGGTCAGAGAACAGGGTCTCCGAGTTACACGGTCTCAGTTCAAATAGCAGCCATCCCCTAGGACGGATGTGATCATTAAAAGGATGCTATGTATCAAAGGCACAGGCCAGTGCCAGGCACAGAATGAGTGGTCAAGGGTGGGACATCCACATGGCAGGGATTTTCATCAGTTTTGTTTCTCACTATATCCCTGTCTAAAATAGCGCTGTATTGGGTTCCTATGGCTGCTGTAACAAATTACCACAAACTGGTGGCATAAAACAACACAGATTTATTCTTACAGTTCTGGGGTCAGAAGTCTACAATGAGTCTTATGGGAATAAGATCAAGGTGTCAGAAGGGCAGCTTCCTTCTGGAGTCTCCAGGCGAGAGTCGGTTTCCTTGCCTTTTCCTGCTCCCTCATTCCTTTGCTTATGGTCCCGCCTCACTTCACCTTTTCTTCCCTGCTTTCATCGTCACATCACTTTTTTTTTTTGAATTTTAGAATTTTATTTATTTTTTTATACAGCAGGTTCTTATTAGTTATCCATTTTATACATATTAGTGTATATATGTCAATCCCAATCTCCCAATTCATCACACACGCCCCCCTCCCCGCCACTTTCCCCCCTTGGTATCCAAACGTTTGTTACATCACTTTTTTTCCTTCTATGAAGTCAAATCTCCCTCTTGCAATGAGGACCCTCATGATTACATTTAGGGCCCACTGGATGATCCAGGATAATCTCCCTATTTCAAAATCCTTAACTTTGTGACATCTGCAAAGTCCCTTTTGCCATATAGGTGACATACACAGGTTCCAGGGGTTAGGACCTAGATATCTTTGGGGACCATTACTCAGCCGACTACAAGCACCTAGCTCTTAATGCACTCAGTATATATTGGTTGAGTGAATATGTGAATGTAAGCCGTTGAGTATTGTCGTTGGCATCATCTTGGCTTCAAGATGTGTATGTGGTCTCCTCGCCTTCAAGTCTTGCTCAAATGTTATTTCAATGCAGGTTTCCTGACCCTAGTTGAACCCTACAACTTGCTTCCTCCATTGAACACACACTCCTGATCCCTTTATCCAGCTTAATTCCTTTTTCCCCCATAGCACTTTTTGCCTTCTAGCATACTATAAAATTGACTTATTATGTTTATTGGCATTTGTCCATCTCCCCCACTAGAACGTAAGCTCAAAGATTACATTCAGTGTGAGGATTTTTCTGTATTACTCTCAGATGTATCCTGGGGGTCTAGAACAGTGCCTGGCACGTAGTAAGTGCTCGATACATGAGTGCTGAATGAACACATGAACTGAATGCCTCACCAAATTTCCCTCGGCTGCCGACCCGGTTCTTTATCTTTTGTGCTCAATCTTGGCTTTCATGACAATGAAGGCGTTGCCTGTGGTGAAGCCAATCGACTCTAGGTAACCTCGTATTAATCCTGTTCACGGGTCTCCCCGTTCTATTAACACACTGGCAATTTTAATTTCTAAAACACAGATAACCTCAATTATCTCCACCAAGACTTGCGAAAGTCTGGGAGGGAAATGGATGGTTTGACTTTGGACATTTACTGAAGGATAGACTTCTTAGAATTCGGATGATTGCAGAGCTGGGTGGGGGAGTTGTCCCTGGCTGAAGTTGCAGGGCTTTGTTATGTTGGGTTATACTGTTTCTATTGGTCTGCTGGAGGAAATGAGCTTGTGGTTTCTGCAGTTGGTCAGGCTCAGGATGGTCTCTGCAGAGGGGGCTTGAGTGCCTTAGGGGGCATGGTGGAGGGGCTTCAGGGCACCCGGGGCTTCCTGAAACTGTATGTGAGTTTTTGTGTGTCTGTATGTTCTTAAGGAGAGTAGAGTCCATCGCTTGTAACAGCTTCTCAACAGGGAAAGTGAAGGACTTTTGCACTACTCCAGCCGTGAGGATTCTGTGACTCTGTGTCTCACAACATGTAGGTCAAATTAACAGGCCGTACACAGCTCAGAAAGGAAAGGCAGCAGTTTGAAAGGCAGGCCCCCTTCTCCCCATCCTCTATCGCCTAACAAGTCCCCAAGCTGTTGTGTTAAAGACGCTGAACCAGGCAGTGGCTCAAATCTCAAGATGACCGATCTCAGTCTTTGCAAGACTCTTTATTTTTGCCTGCATTGGGTCTTCGTTGCTGCGCATGGGCTTTCTCTAGTTGCAGTGAGCAGGGGCTACTCTTCGTTGCAGTGCGTGGGCTTCTCATTGCAGTGGCTTCTCTTGTTGGGGAGCACAGGCTCTAGGCACGCAGGCTTCGGTAGTTGTGGCACGAGGGCTCAGTAGTTGTGGCGCATGGGTTCTAGAGCACAGGCTCAGTAGTTGTGGCGCACAGGCTTAGTTGCTCCATGGCAGGTGGGATCTTCCCAGACCAGGGATTGAACCCGTGTCCCCTACATTGGCAGGAAGATTCTTAACCACTGCGCCACCAGGGAAGTCCGTCTGGGCATTTCTTGAGGCTTCAGTTTTTCTCATAGGTAGAATTGGGATGGCTCTACTTTCTTTGATTTTTGTGTGATTATGAAAATGCTTCAAGTGTATAAAATGCTATAGAATTGCAAAGTGTTCATGTCAGATGGAATGTGCCTTTTTTGCTGTGGCAAGGCTGGCCTGTTCCCTGCTCCATCCATCCATCCATCCGTCCCACACTTGTCTTCTCACAACAGGCATAAAAGCTACTGTGTATGTGACAAAAGCTTTACATGAAACACTAACCCTCATAAAAATCATGAATACTCTGAGGTTCAGAGAGCTCAGACCATTTGCTCAAAATCACACAGCTAGAAAGTGATGGAGCACAGCCTGAATGAAAACCCGGTTTTGTCTGATGCCAATAGCAGTGTTCAGCATCACACCCACCAAAACATTCCTAGAGGCAGAGGAGAGGGGAGCTAAAGAAAGGTGGGGGCACAGGTCTACCAAATACAGCACCTTGAAATCTGCGTTTTACCGTAAAGTGCATATACCTGTTAGAGTGTACTCCACAGTATGTCCATGCTTATTTTAACAGCAAAGAACTTCCCAGCAATCTTTAGGTACGAATGGTGCTTTGGGTGTGTGTTGGGGTGGGGGGAGGGCGGTACCCCAGTGTAGCTCTTTGCTATAATCCCCATTACAAACACCGTTTCCCATATCAGATGCTTTTTGTTTACGTGTGACTCGTATCTCCTGGGTTGGCCTAGAAGCCCCTGGAGGGTAAGATCTGAATGTGATTCCTCCTTTCTCCTTCCCAAGGCTTAGCCCAGTCCCCAGCATGAAATAAGCAGGCAGTAATGGATTTGGCAAATACTTATTGAATTCCTGCCTAACTGAGTCAGGTGCCATGGGAGATAAAGACGGATATGAGGTGATTCCTGCTCTCAAGGCATTTACAATTGAGCTGGAGAGGCCAAGCTTCCAGAATCTGCCTGAAAAGGATCTTCCCAAGACTCTTGGTACAGCATTTTAAAAGCTTGGGACTGTAATATAGCAATAGGTGAGATGGTAGGTAACTAAGATAGCAAACAACGTTTCATTAAATAGGACACATTTTGTGAAAAGCGACAACCTGTTCCTCTGGAAAAGTAGCATTGTGTCAATTAAAGAGCACACCTTCAACTTCCTGATGTTGAAACCACTGTTTCCTGAGAGGGAAGAGTTGAAAGCAGGCACCTGCTCTAGGTGCTGTCTGTTTTGCCAGAAGGATCTCAGTCTCTAATTGCTTGGCCTTTGAGGATCAGCTTCAAAACTTCAGCAGCACAGATAAACCCATGTTCTTTTCTGACAAGCTTGGGTACGTTGGGGTTTATTAGACTCAATTCTACTCATCAGATATTTACCAAGCTCATTGTGTAGGTGCTGGGGACACATGGAGAGGCAAGAATGTCCAATGAATGGCTTAAAAACTTTGCAGTGAATCAGGGAGTCAAAATCCTGGCTCCTCTATGAATCAGCTGAGGGATGTGGGCTGGAGCCTCAGTTTTGTAACCCATGGCATGGAGATCCTAATACTTACCTTGCAGGTTGTTGTAAACATCTGTTGGGGTAATGGACGTAAAGCTCCCTGCACAGCAAACTGCACTAAGAACTCCACAAACTCCAAAAGTTAAGGTAATGACTTCTGATTTCAAGAAACACCCAGTCTAGTGAAAAGACCAATATGTTAACAGATAAATGTCATTAGTGTGATGGGTATGACTATTTTTGACTTTTTTTTTTTTTTTTTTTTTTTGCGGTACGCAGGCCTCTCACCGCTGTGGCCTCTCCCACTGCGGAGCACAGGCTCTGGACGTGCAGGCTCAGCGGCCATGGCTCACGGGCCCAGCCGCTCCGCGGCATGTGGGATCTTCCCAGACCGGGGCACGAACCCGCGTCCCCTGCATTGGCAGGCGGACTATCAACCACTGCGCCAGCAGGGAAGCCCCTTGACATTTTTTTTAAATCATTTACAGAGCAATTACTATGTGCCAGACACTGTGCAAAACAGTTGTACTGGATCATCTCATTTATTTGCACAAAACCATAGATAGCAGGAACCACACTTTTTCCCAGTGAGGAATCTGAGGTTTAGGCCATTTAAACCTCAGGTCCACAGAGCTGGAAAGGGACAGAAGGAGGCTTTGAACCCGGCAGTCTGGTTCCAGAGGCAGATTTCAAGGCACAAAGAGACAGAAAGAAGCCAGGAGAGGCTTCACAGAGGAGGTGCTGGAGCGGCGAGCAGTTTTTCAGGCACCAAAGTCATGGGAGAAGGAGTCCAGGCAGGAGGGGAGAGGTGGCAGGATGAAGAGCTGGGTCTGTGCACAGGGTCTGGGATGGAGGGCGGTGTGGGTCTAGAAGGTGAGGGTGGGGAGGGAGGAGTGGGCCAGATGGTGCGACACCTCATGAGTCAGGCACAGGGACTTGGGGGACCAGTGAAGGATGAGAAAGACAGGATCATGGCACACAGGGAATGTTATCTATGCCGATGTTCTACGGGGAAAGTATTGGGTTGGCCAAAAAGTGCGTTTGGGGTTTTCTGTAAGATCCTCCAGAAGCCACAGGTTGGGAGAAGAAATTTGTGTTCCATATACATAATAGAAGAACTCCTAAAAAAATCGATTTGAAAACCCAATTTTAAAAAATGAAACAAAGGTTAAACAAGCACTTAAAAAAAGATACAAGTGATCAAAAAGCATATAAAAAGGTGCTCAACATTGTTATTCGTTATGGAAATACAAATTAAAACAACAAGATACCACTACACACTCACCAGAATGGGTGTAATTAAAACAAAGACACCACCGATTATTGAGGGATGTGGAGCAACTGGAACTCTCATAGACGACTGGCGGGAGTGTAGTCTGGTACAGCCACTTTGGAAAACTGGCAGCGTCTGCTGGAGCTGAACATATGCCTTTTCTGTGACCCGGCAACTGAACTCGGGCACATCCACAAGGGAAAAAAGCGCATGTGTCCACCCAAACAAAGACTTGTTTGAGAATGTTCATAACAGCTTTATTGTAATAGCCCCAAACTGGAAACAGTCCAAGTATCTGCCAACAGGGAAACAGATACATAAATGGTGGTATATTCTCGCAGTGGTAGAGTCACAGTAATAAAGAACCAACTATTGCTACAAGTAACAAATGGAAGAATTTCAAAGTAACAAATGGAAGAATTTCAAAGATGCTGTATGGAGTGAAATATGCCAAATGCAAAGGTTCAAGAACAGGAAAAACCAATCAATAGTGATAGAAGTCAGAACAGTGGTTTCCTGTGGGAGGTACTAACTGGAAACACTGAGGGAACCTTCTGGGTTACTGGGAATGTTCTTTATCTTGACCCGGATGGTGAGTTCACAGGTGTATCCACATGGAACAATTCACTGAGCCGTACACTTTATGTTATACCTCAATCAAGATGTTTTTCCAAGATAATAAATATATTAAAGTGTTAATTAGTTTCAAACCTTGCTAGGCAAAGATGTCTAACATATTTCTGAAAATATAAGAATGAATTTAAATGTTAAAAAATCAAATTAAATACATGGAGCATGAAATAAAAAGCAGTAGAATAGCGATGTTTAAAGAGCTGGAATAGAAAGGGAAAATGGCAGATGGAGTCAGAAAATAGATTAAAGTTCACTACAGTCCAGCGTTTACATCAGGGAGAAGTGAGAGGTGAAGTTGTCAAGCCAGACCTGAGAGGAGGTAGCTGGTGAAGCCCGGACTGTAGAGGTGAAGAGACTAGATTTTTGACTTGAAAGTCAACCAGAAGCTAATAATTCGTGAGCTGGGAAAAATGCCATTAAAAACCAGGAGGACGACTGTGGTGATGATAGCGATCATAAACATAAGAACACTTAGCACTTGCTGAGCACCTATTATGTGCCAGACCTTCTTGTCAGTGCTTCACTAGTATCATCTCATTTAATCCTCACAACCGCTCTGGGAAGTCACTACGATTATGCTAGTTTTACAGAGGGAGAAACTGAAGAAGCGGAGTAATTAACCCGGAGCCTCCAAGAATAGGAGAAAGAGACCCCGTGGGGAGGTAGTGAGGAAATCCAATGACTTAAAGGAATTCAAATGACTTCACGTTAAAACAGGTCTAAGGAGCAGGCAAATTACTTACATGATATAAATGCTGCAGAATAAATCAGCAGCGTATTGGCTAGAATTCTAGAGGGAGGACAGAAATTGAGTATCTTTTGCATGCTTTTGGGCATATAAACAACATACTAAATTTAAAGAGTACAAAGTGGAAAATGGTGTGGCTTGAAGGAGGAAATAAAGGTTCTTGCACAGGACTTGGTTTGAAAGAAGTAACTGGGGCGACCTCTGCCCATAGCTGTTATATCGTGACCTTCTGAGGCTTGGAAATTTCATGTTCTTTGAATCGCTCTTGATAATTCATCTTTCTCCACATTGGCAAGGTCAGGTTAGGCAGCAAGGGATGAAAAGATCCAGGAAGATTTTCTCCCTTCCTCCCTTCCTTCAGTCTGTTTCTTTCTTTCAGTAAGTCTATATTTATTGTGTATCAATTATATTCCATGCATTGTTTTAGAGGCTGGCGATACAGTGATAAATAAACTAGGAAGTTCCTGCCAGGCCTCATGAAACTTATAATCAGAGGAGACACACGATACACAAATAAACATATATTATTTTAGGTACTCACTGAATGCAGTGAGGAAAAATGAAGGAGGTTGAGGGAAGCATTCATTATACAGGAAGATAAGTGAAGGCCTCTCTGAGGAGCTGACATTTGAGCTCTGATGTATGCAGAAGGAAAGATCAAAGTCTGAGAATATGAGGAAAGACATTTCCAGGCTTAGAAATCAGCCAGTGCAAAGGCCCTGGGGTGGGCATCTGTGAGGCCTGTCCAAGGAACAGCAAGAAGGCCAGTTTGGTTAGTGCACATCGAGGGAGAGGAGAGTGGTAGGAAATGACATCACAGAGGAAGTACGAGGCCCACATCTCTCAGGGCTTTCTACTTTGGACTTTTTTTCCCTAAGTTTGATTGGAAGCTATTGGAGGGTTTTGTTTTGGGAAGCAACTGGATCTGATTAACTTACAGCGAGAAAGAACTCATAAGCGGGCAAGAGGAACAGGGAGCACAGCCTAGGAGGCTATTGCAGGAGTCCAGGGGGAGCTGACTGGTGGCTGGACTCAGGTGGTACTGATGGGGGTCAGGAGATGAGGCTGGACTCAGGACACAGTCTGCAGGAGAAGCTGCAGGGTTTGCTAGTGAATTGGATGAAGGGCATGAGAAAAAAGAGCAAGAATGTCCCTAAATCTCTGTCCTTGGTTAAACGAATGATGCTACCACTTTATTTGGGGAATGCTTAGGTTTAAGGGGTAAAATCAGGAGTTTATTTTCAACCAGAGATGTTAGCCTGCTGTTGCATAGACCAGCTTGGAGTTCATGGGGGTACTGTGGAAAACAGCAAGTGAAGTAATCCCTTGTGGATAGAAAAATCCCAGTTCTCCCTACTTATTAACATTTATTCATTCAGCAAATATTTATTGAGTACCTACTGTGTGTCAGGCCCTGTGCCAGGTGCTGGGAATACAGCATGGATTTGCCCAGAAACATAAACTATCTTCATTACAGCTTAATTAGTTCACTGGTTTCTGAGACACTTCTCTGAATATTGTGTAAATAAACAGAATCAACTCTCAAGAGTTATAAATACTGAGATGTTCTCTGACTCAGCAATTTGGAAGAGCTCAGATTCTCGGAAAGAAAGGAGCTATATATAGCTTTGGACAAATGACAGATTTACCTAATAAAATATTTGAAGACTGCCTTAAAATGAATCAGAAGAGACTGCCTCAACCAAATTAATGTTTATGAAGAGTCAACTTGGTGTAATGGAAAAGCTTACAGGGCTGGAAGGCAGAAGCTCTGGGCCTGTCTGTCCTGCCCAACTAGGTCACAGGTATGACCTTGACTGAGTCCTTCATCATCTTGCTTCAGTTTTCACTTCAATAAAATGAATCCACTGAAGGCAGTATTTTCCAAAGCGCTTCCAAACTACTAATTTTTTTCTTTGCATTATCTTCTCCTGGACTCTTATTCCTCTTTCTAACATTTATTTAAAAATAAAACCCCAAACTCCAAGGTGATTCTTCTTTCTTTTGAGGGTTCATTTTTTGAAGCAAAGTATTTTCTTTTTGCAAATGAAACTTGTTTTTTTCCTGACTGTAAAATGATACATGTTCAGAAAAGCACAGAGAATAAAAAGTCCCTACAATGATACCATGGAGGTAACTATGTCTGTTTTCACCATCAGTGCCTCTGCAACAGGTATCATATTAGCAGGTGCTTAATAAATATTTATTGAATGAATGACTACTGTTAGTATCTTGTGAAAACATCCTTTTTAGTCTTCAGAGGAAAAAAAGAATCCTTTCTCTGGGGTTGTTTAGCCTCTGAAGAGGCTATAGTTATAGCCACCAGAGACTGAAACTTGCTGGGACTGTATCGAATCTCTGAGATTACACATTTCACAACAGCTGATGTCTGTTATCTATGGAATGTAGGGAAACAATAACACTAAATACACCACTCTGATGGCCATAAACAATATCAAGGGTGGCTCGGTTTGACCAATATCAAGAAAGGCTGTGAAACAGTCCATGGTCTAACCAGGAGTGGCTCTGGTAGCAGCTGCCCCACAAATCCTTCCTCCCACACTTGGGCCCTCTTCCTTCCCTACAGAACCAAGATGAGGTTTTTTGGGGCACTTGAGTTCAACTCAACAATTTTTATTGCGAATCTAGCATTCTTTCGATTGTTAACTCCCTTCTCAGTAAACCAAGATGGTCTTCTGATTGCCTCTGGAAATGAATGGAAGCCAGATCCTGTCTGCAGACACATGCTGTATCTTTTTTTCTCAGAGGAATTCGTGGCTAATGCTGAAAAACTGGGACACTGGACATGTGAATCTGAGTTTTCAGATCTCTTGAAAAATCGCTGGATTTGGCACCCGTGGGCCCTCATCACCTGGAGCAATCAGCTGGAAGTGAGGGCAAGCCTCCCACCTGACACAGGGGCTGTGTTCTTCAGCTCCCTGTGGTCCCACCTGCCCCTACTGTGCTATATCCTGCCTCCTGGGCTCATTCACCCAACTTGCCACCTCTAACAGATTACAGGAAGCATTCAGGGATAACCCACTGAGCACCAGGCACTGTGCAAGTCTCTTGGAATACGTAAACGCAACACAGCTACTACCCTGGAGGAGCTCGTGTATAAACCAGTTAATTACAGTGCAGTGAGCTAAATGCAGCACAGAAGGCATGACCATGGCACAGCATGGGGTCTCTGCCCTGAGAAACTGGTTGGAGGTTCTCTGAAGGTCACTGAGCTGGATTTTGAAGGATGAATATGAATGATTCAGGCAGGTGGTTGGTGGGGAATATTGCAAACAGTGGGGGTGGAACGGAGAGCATTTATAAGATCTTCTGCCGAATTGCTGCCTGTTGCACAGGGGAAACTCTCAAGCCAGCAACTACCTTTCCCCTTATTGGTGCTGGTCTGTCTACAACCCTCTGCCCAGGTCCTCCCATACCTTCCTTCTGTCAAAACACCAGAGAAGGTTACCTCTACCAGGAAGAGCCTGCCTGACTAATCCCCATTCACCTCCAGTTACTTCAACTAAGGCAACACTCCCATTCTGGAAAAACTGGCTACCTGAGGGTGATTCTGTTATTTGAGCTCTTTGTTTTGTTTTGGAACCTCTGACATTTGAAGAATAGACCAGCATTCCAAGTAATTGATCAGTAAGTGCTTATCAAACACCTATGTATTTGATTGGAACTCTTTCTGTCATATATATCATTTTTGGCTCCAACACCGACCCAGTTGAGAAAGAAGACAAACACAAACTGAAAACAGACTGCAATTCAGAAAACATTTATTAAATGCCTGATATTCACAATTTTTAAAATACCTCCATCCATCCAACATTTACTGAGCACTAATAGGGCCAGGCAGTGAGCTTGGCACCTAGAAATGGAGATGCACTGAAATATACAAGCTAGCAGGAGACATGGATAAATAAACCCCTTACAGTAATTTTCCTGCCAGAGCAACGTTCAAAGTACAGCAATAACTTTAAAAAGAAGTGTTGACTGCTCCAATGAATACTGGGCAGGTATCACGGAGAAGATAAGCTCCAGCTGCTTATCTTATTGACTTTGTATCATGACATTTTACAACATACACAAAAATAGAGAGACGAGTACAACGAATCTCCACGTACCCGTGACCTGGCTTTAAAAGTAGTAACTCATAGCCACTTTTTTTTCTATTATTATTATTTTTTTAACAGCTTTATTGGAGTATAATTGCTTTACAATGGTGTGTTAGTTTCTGCTTTATAACAAAGTGAATCAGTTATACATATACATATGTTCCCATACCTCTTCCCTCTTGCATCTCCCTCCCTCCCACCCTCCCTATCCCACCCCTCTAGGTGGTCACAAAGCACCGAGCTGATCTCCCTGTGCTACGCGGCTGCTTCCCACTAGCTATCTATTTTACGTTTGGTAGTGTATATATGTCCATGCCACTCTCTCACTTTGTCATAGCCACTTTTGATTCATTTATACCTCCACCCACTTCACTCCATCCCTTTGTTATGTTTGGAAGCCAATCCTAGACGTTTTAATCATTTCATCCATAATACTGAGCTGGAAATGTCTGGACTTTCCGCTAGTAACATCCTTCTCCCAATCTATTCTTTTGCCAGTGACTACTCCACCAGAGTTATATACCCTGATTCCCACCAGTAACCCCAAATCCTTGACTGGTTCAGGGTAAAGATCCAAGACTTTATTGGAGCCTCTGAGTTGACAAAAGGAAAAGCCTGAGCTGATCCAGTGAAAACCCCATCCTGCCTTATATGGAATACTGAACATATTCTTCTGGTCCTTGGCCTTTGTAAAACTGCTAATTTCTTATAAGCTTGTTGAGCCCCTAATGTGTGGACAAAACGGGGGCTACATTCCACATTCCCATGTGCCCTTAGCAACCTTCCCAGAAACCTCAGACAGTATGGGGCTTGCTCTGCAGGCCAAGCTGCCCCAGATTTGCTTCCTGTCACCACCTTGATCTTAACTGGGTGGGGAGCCTGGTCACATCTGAACATCTGGCCTCTCTACCTTCCACCCCTTCAGCGTTTCTCTCTCTCTCTGAAATGTACCAACATCATGCAATTAGTTACTCAACCCAGAACATTATCCTGGACTCCCTCTCCCTTCTAATTCTGCCTATTCGTTTACAGCCATCCACTACTGTCCACCTCCATCATCACCCTTCCATTCCATCCAGGCCACCACTCCCTTCACTCAAGTACGGCAATATTTAAGCACTTTTCTGCCTTTGGCACCCCCCCCCCACCAATTCTCCACGCAGCGGCTGAGTGATCTTCGTGAAACGACCTGCTAAAAACTCTCTCATGGTTCCTAACACCTACGGGATCAAGACCAACTTCCTTATCACTGCTAAGGAGGCCCTGCCTGCTTCTGCTCCATCTCCTCCCTGGCCGACAACCCAAACGCTCTTTTCAGGGCCTGGTTTCTCGGGTCTCTGTGCTCTTACCTGGGAAGCGCCTTTTCTCTCGTAAATAGCGAACGCTACAACTACTGCGCCCTCGCTTACATGCGTTATCTCACATGAATCCGCAACTATCATCTTCATTTTGCAGACGGACAAATTAAGGATGGGCACCTTACCCATGGTAACACAGCTAGTGAGTGGAAGAGCCGAGACTCGGATTCAGACTCACGGCGCCAGAGGCCACGGGCTTAACCACCGAGTGCCAGCCTGCCCGTACACCCCTCCATCGCTGCAGCGATCGCTTTCAGCGGCGGACCGCGCCGGGCAGCGCCCGTTCGGGGACCAGCAGCTCAGTAGGAGGAACGAGGCTTCGGATTGGCAGCCTCCGGCGACGCCGAGGGAGAGGGAGGGCACAAAGGCGCAGGGGCGTCGCGCAGAAATGACGCAACACCGCGGCTCCTTAAAGGCGCCGGACTCTCGAGCGGCGCACGGCGCAGGCGCGTTCCGGAGGCTCCCGTTTTTGCTCGCATCGCTGGGAGCCGGCCCGGGCAGACGGGCGCGAGCGGGCTGTGCAGACGGGGCGTGCACTGGACGCGGGCGGCTCGAGGGGTCCGTTTGGGCGGCGTCCGGAACCCGACCGGCGGGCTGAGGAGCGGGCGCCGCGATGGCCGAGGGCAGCGCAGTGTCAGACCCTCAGCACGCCACGCGCCTACTGCGAGCGCTCAGCTCTTTCCGCGAGGAGTCCCGCTTCTGCGACGCGCACCTGGTCCTCGACGGGGAGGAGATACCGGTGCAGAAGAACATCCTGGCGGCTGCCAGCCCGTACATCAGGTGAAGAGGGGGCCGGGCGGGGCCGCGCTGCCCGGAGCCCGGGGGCGGGGCGAGGCGGGCGTGTCCCCGGAGCCCCTGGTCCCCACCCCCCAGCTGCCGGGGTCCCTCTGGTCACCGCTTAGCGCGGTGTCCCTCCCGGCAGACACCCCGGCCGGGCCCCACTCGTAGCCTCCCCGCAGGACAGCTCCTATGGCTTCGGCCGGGCCGGGCCCGTGCCCCCCACAGGACCCCACTCCCCCTGGAGTTGACCCCGGACCTCAGTCCCCCCGCCCTCCCTCCTCGAGTTCCCACCACCCGGCGCTGGCCGGGGCCTCAGAACCCCGGAGGCCCCCAGACGCCGTGCTGGGCCGGACCCGGCCCCGCGACCGCGAGCAGGGCTTGGGCGGCGCCCGGGAAGAGCTGCCTCCTCGCCCCGGCCCAGCCCGCGGATCCCGGCTGAAGTTTGCCGGCCGTTCGCCTCCAAATCGACACATAGTGGGCCGGGCCCAGCGCCGCGAAAGCGGCCAGGGAGCGTCCCTCCCGCGGAGAAGCCAAACAAATACCTCCTCTCCGGGTGTTGGCAGAGGGAAAACCCTGTCAGATCTTTTTCTTAGGATGGACGATCCGACACCCCCTCCCCCCCAGCCCCAAGTTCTTCGCAAAAGTGACTTTCCACCCTTTGTGGGAACTCCTTTTAAAAAGAAGGGTAGTGCGTTATAGACGTTAAAGTAAGCTGTAGCACATTTTAAAAGACTTACTGTAATTCTCAGGATGCTGTTACAGCCCGAGGACCATGAGATTTTAGCGACTTACAGAAAGCATTTAAAACAAAGCTTAACCTGGTTTGCCAGCTCAGCTAACGAGGTGAATTAAAGGTTGATAGGACAGTGCTCATACAAGTGTGTCACATCTTGAGAGGGCTGTTATGTTACAGCAACTTTCTTGCAAACTGGGTTACTCTTTCAATAAAAAAAAAAAAAAATGCTAGAAGCTGGAGAAACTGCCTAGTAAGCTGGTTAAATATAGACTAAGAGTAGAGAATGTCACTAGAATTGACAGGTCAGAAAAGGCAAAATGATGTGCGCTGCATTCTTAGTGCATTGTCCTAGCAGAACTCGGCACACAAACTGCATTTTAACCTTTGCATTGGCAGACATTTGTGCTAAGTCAGAAGCAGTTCAAGTGCTCTGGTAACTTCTGGCTCCTCCTGGCTCTCTTAAATCCACTTGCACTCTTTCTTTGTGGATTTAAAGGTGCGGTTGGGGTTAGTTGTCATTAGTGTGGATTTAGATTGCCAACATGACAGATATCTCATAGCTGGCAGTTCAGAGCTTTGAGCAGTCAATATAAAATTGGCATCAGCAAGCCAGCGTCTTCCCTGTATCCAAAGTATTCCCTGTCTGGGGAAATGGTTAGGAAAACTACTTTAGATGTATTAGTGTAGTTCTGTAAGAGACATCCAGCTGGCTTAAAAGAAAATTGCAAATTACCAAATACATGCTCTCTATTCCCTTGCCGTGGTTCATTTTTCTCCATAGCGCTTGCCACTATAATATACCCTATATTTTATTCATTTACTCTGTGGATCTTCCCCACCCACAGTGTAAGCTCCAAGAGGCCAGGGACTTTCCTTTCATTCATTACCATATCCCTGGCACACAGAAAGACCAGTGCCTAGTGGTTAGCAGATGGGTTGAAGCAGGGACTGCCTTCCTTTATGCCACAGAAGATTGGACGTGAGAGGACCAGCCCTGGTGCGTTTCCATTTCAGATGCTCAGTTGTCCCTGATTGAGAAGAGCCCTGCACCTGCTTTCTGCTCCCAGCTTTCACTCTTCTGCGAGTTGTCCGTAGATGACTTCATCTTGGCTTCAGCTCACTAGTCTGATAAATGAGGGATAAAATGCGTCTTCATCTCATTTAATCTTTGACCCACACTGTGAAGAAGTAGGTAATAGTGCTTTGAGCTGCTCACAGGTCTGCACACAGGTTTCCAAAGGTAGTGGTATCACTGCTATATCTGCTGAATTAGGAAAGGTGGGGCATCCGCTTGTGACATGGTGGCACCTATGAGAATATTTAGTAATGTGAAATGTTATTTAGACTAGCAGTATTTTTTTTCTCTATTTTTAGTTTGTTTTTTTAAGATTTATTTATTATTTATTTATTTATTTATTTATTTTATTCTTGGCTGCATTGGGTCTTAATTGCGACACGCGGGATCTTTGTTGGGGTACGCGGGATCTTTCATTGGGGCACGCGGGATCTTTCATTGCGGCGTGGGCTCTTCATTGCAGTGCACAGGCTTCTCTCTAGTTGTGGCCTGAGGGTTTTTCTCTCTCTAGTGGCGTGCAGCCTCCAGGGTGCGTGGGCTCTCTAGTTGAGACACGGGAGCTCAGTAGTTGTGGCACGCGGGCTTGGCTGGCACGCGGGCTTGGTTGCCCTGCAGCATGTGGGATCTTAGTTCCCCCGACCAGGGCTCAAACCCGCGTCCCCTGCATTGTAAGGCGGATTCTTTACCTCTGGACCACCAGGGAAGTCCCGCTAGCAGTAATTTAGATGTGAAATATTACTAATCGTAGTAGCAGAGCCAAAAGGGACTTCAGACCCCTCTAATCCAATTCTGTTACTTTCCAGATAAAGAAGTGGTGCTCGGTGGGCATTAGTGATCTGTATTACAGTGAGGTTATTAGCACTTAATGGTTGAACTAGAATTAGACTGCAGGTTAATGACACCTAGTCTCCTACTCGTTTACCATACCAAGCTACAGCATTACTCACATGTAACTATTCTTTGCAAGTCAGTAAGCGGTAGAGTTTACACAATATGTTATGATTTACGTGCTTATTAAGTACTTTCACATGCTGTCTCACTTTGATTTTCATTTTCAACCATCTTGTACAGTAGGCAGGGCAGATATTTTTGACATTTTACAGATAAATATGAATTAGTCAATATGTGTTTTTTCAGTGACTAATTGCTGTAACTTTATTTGACTGTTGAAGTGGTATATTTGTTCTTGGGGTTCTTTTAAAATTATCAATCTCAAGGCTACTTCAAAGTAATGTGACTAATTTGTGTTACTACTTAGAAACAAACTTTAATTTTTGACACCAATGATGTTGGGCTTTTATAACATCTTTGTTTTGTTTGAATGGAACTTAAAGAATTCTGTTGAAACAAAATGAGTTTGTATGTTCTAGAACTTGATGTTTCTCACTTTCCCTTTGGAAGCTTAAGCATTTAGGTCTGTGATATCATTAATATAGGGATTGGGAAGTTCAAAAGTTTGGTAGTCTCTGAAGTTTTGTAAAAATCTGAGTTTTGTTTAATGTCTTCAGTTAGCCTGGTTTTAGTAACTGTCGGGTCTGAAGTTGTGCAGTTTAGAAACAATGTTATATATTGCTTCTGTATCATCAACCAAGGGAACCAATCCAACACTGTTGCACTAGGAATTAAAACAACTCATTTGGCATACTTTCTACTAAATATAGAAGTCTTTTAGCCTTACTGGTTTACTCTTTTCCTGTGCTTTATCTTTGGTTTAACATTTGTTTTTCCTCCGGGTCGTCTTAGCAATCTTACTGCCTTAGAAACACTTTCAGTATAAAAGGAAAAAGCCAGAAAAAACCCAAGTTCGGCCACAAAACCCCAGTGATAACCTGAAAGAAGATTATGTAGGGTATGTGTCACGCAGCCTAAGATTCAAATGCTGCAGGGAGGACAGGCAGGAGCTTCCATAGTTCATCACTCACCCCAGTAAGTGGGAAGCTACTTTCCCAGCATGGCCTCTGCCCAGCATTTTCTCATGATCCTGAATGACATTTTTCCTTTGGTTTGTTGGGAAAACAAAATCTAAATGTAGCTGACGACCTTTAAGAATGATGACATTGAATTCATAGCTTATAACAACGACCCACAGCAACCCTTTCCTTCCTCAGCAACCCTGAGACCTTCTGGGAAAGGTTCCCTGAGGCTTATAGGAAATTTCCTTTTCTCTTGAATATTGCAAAGTTTGCTTTGCTTCATGTCTGAGGCTCTTCTCATGCTGGCACAATTCCCTTGATCTGATGTGGAGTTCAGGCTCCTCTCTTTCATGAGCTGTGGTTCTTCGAGGGTAATGTATGTGAAAGGATTTGGCAATGAATTGCCGTGTGATTCTGCAGTGGCATTATAGTGGCTCTGTACAGGTTCCAGTCCCGTATCCACTTTTGGGAATTTTGGTTTTTCTAGGGAATCTGTTGGAACGTGAGTTCGTTTAGCTTTTAGTCCTGGAGAGTAAAGGAAAGAAAGATTCCCAGGATTTTGGGATCCTTTGATGAGTTAGCCAACAATAAGAATGGCAGTTTTTGTCCCTGTTTTTTGAGAGAAAGCTGGTCTAGTGAGGGTGGAGTGGAGGCATTGGGCCTAGAATCCAGCCTGGATCATCTTGGACAACTTTTCTGGGCCTTAGTCTTCTCATCTGTGAAGTGAGGTTGATTGGGCTCCGTGCTGTTTTCGGTCCGCTTGGCGTGTCTGTGTTGTGGGGAGCGAGTCTGTCTCTGTTCTTACGGCTTTACTGTATCATGTAAAGTTTTGTTGCCCATTGATGTTAAGGCCTTTCCTTTGCCCTGTCACACAGGACGTGGTTGGGTATTCTGCTGTATAAATCCAGCCCTGTAGAGTTGTTTTGTAACAAGCATTTATTTTATGCTGTTAATCTGGGTGCTTTCCAAGGCCTAGCTATTGATGAGCCTGTTTTGCCATTTAAATCTAAAATTTGACTCATAGATGATGCTGATGAAACTTCTCAAGGGGACGGATGTGATCTCTGTAGGAGTCCAAGTTTCATGGTGATGCAGAAATTGTTATCATCCTTTCTTTGGGTACTTGAAATCTGCCCTGTATTTTATGAGCAGTAAAGTCCAGTAGTGTTGTCTGCTATGTGCAGAGCAAGCTGTCAGCCCCCAAGTCCCTTTTCTTTCACTTGTGCTCTGAGTTCATAGTCACCTGTGTATATAGCAGCTCATGAATGATTGTCAGAAGGGTTTTGTATAGCGATTGTAACCTGTTAAGTTTCTTAGTTCTCAAGGGTTCAGCTAGAAGCTCCCGGTTCTGAGACTGTTGCTGAATCCTGAGCAGTCTTTAAATCAAATCAGCTTCGCCTACTGCTTGCTGTCCTCTGATGGTGATGGGAAATACATTGGGCCTGAAAACCTTTTGATGGATCTAGGCTTCTTTGTTTTTATCCACCTACTATAAGGCATCCCTTACAACTGCTTAAAAAGGTGAAATCTGTCCTGAAGGGCTTACAGTCCCATGGTTCAAAATGATCGTCTGCATCCTTCTCCTCCTCTTCCTGCCCCCCTCCTCCCCTTCCCTTTCCCCCCCTCTCCCTCCCCTCCCCCTCCTCCCCTTCCCTTTCCCCCCTCTCCCTCCCCTCCCCCTCCTCCCCTTCCCTTTCCCCCCCTCTCCCTCCCCTCCCCCTCCTCCCCTTCCCTTTCCCCCC
>NW_021703766.1:6966637-7036496 GCF_005190385.1 Monodon monoceros | reverse complement strand
CCCCCCCCCCTCCTCCCCTTCCCTTTCCCCCCTTTCCTTCCCCTCCCCCTCCTCCCCTTCCCTTTCCCCCTTTCCCTCCCCTCCCCCTCCTCCCCTTCCCTTTCCTCCTCCCCCTCCTCCTCTTTAGTACTTGCAGTCATATTTGATTAAACCCTTTTCTTAACGTGAGTTTTTCAAAACCAATATTAAAGTATGTTCTCTTTCAGAAGATCGAAGAAGTATTTTCTCTGGGCTTCTTAAGGAAACTAAGAGCTTGTGAATTGGAGCTCTAAGTTTAACATAGATTACTTATTTCAGGTGAAATATGTGTGTTTATTTGTACAAGGCAGCGGTTGCCACGCTTAGTAGCAGTGAATGCTCTAATTCTGGACAGGTTCTCGGAAGGTTTCAAACGATGAAACAAATCAATAAAATTCTTGTTAGACTAGTGAATCTAACATAAAGTGAAGTGTTGAATGTTTAGATTTATTGTAGAACTTTCCTGAGGGTTGTCATTTTGAGTAATAGTAATGTGATAGAAGTAAATCCTAGCTCCACTGAATACCAGCTGATAAGTTCTCCCTCTTTTACCTGTGCCCTCTGACTTTTACCTCTTCTTGCAGTGTGTATTTTCCTCTGCAAGTCCTCTTCAGTGTTCTTAAAGAAATTTTTATTATGTAATTTAGAGAGTCAAGCAAAGTGCTTTTCCACATAGAAAGGTTGGTTCCTTGGATTTAGATTTGGATAATAGAGACTGAGCATCCAGATTACAAAACCGCCTTATCCGTTGTTTACACTGTTAGTCGGTCTGTCTCATGATATCAAAGTGAGGCTTAAAATCTATAATCCATAAAGAAAACATAATTAGGACAAATAAGGAGTTGTTTGGATTCATCCTTCAGAAGGATACAAATCTATCATTTTGTGCACTAGAGCTATAATATAAATGCATAATTTTAAAGTTGGAATCCTAGGTTAAGGGTGGAGGTGCGGGGGTGTGGGTGTGACAGTTGGCAGGTTAGGGCTGCAGCCTTGAATTTGAGTGCTTCCCATGGGTCCTCTGCCTCCTAAGACCCGATGAGTCCAAAGAAGGAAGGAGATCAAAGATGGCAGCTGTAGCTCTATGGAGGGTAAAGGTCATGTGTCCATCTAAACGTCCTCTGTCACTCAGGTGGAGTTCTTGACCCCCGTGCTCAGAAGAGCAGAGACTGAAGTCGTTTTCCTAAGTGTTGCCAAAGAATATCTTCACCACACAATGATCTAATGTCTCGTGTTTGCTGCTTCCATTTCTCTGTGGGAGTAAATTATAATTTTTTTTGCTTCTTTTCAGAGAGTTTTAGAAAAATAGAATGCTTAGGGAAAAGTAAGATCTTGGTGAAGTATTTTGTTAGATAAAACAGTTAGCCTTCAGGCAGTAAAGCTTTGGGAGGCAGCACATATCAAGTGGAAGGGGGGAAGACTGGTTTTTAAAAACAGACTGTTATAATGGGATATAGACCAATACAGTGTCCTTCATTTTTCTGTTTAGAGTTAACGTGCTAATGGATATAGAACCTTAAATGTACATCTTTGTTCATAGGTATTTTGTGATTCTCTCAACTACTAAGTATTTTGGTATCTTTTTAGGAGCAATTTTAAAGACCATTTGACACTTGTGATTTTTATGTTAACACGATAAGATGAGTAGAAATATTGTAAAACATAGTTTGATAGTCATATTTGCATTCATCATTAACCAGTTGCCTGTGCCTCTGAATAATTGTAAATTGTCTAGTACTGTTGAGTTCAAAATATTTTCAGACTTTTGTCACTGAAATTGTTTATATGAGTCCATCCCTGAATTGGAGTAAACTGCATATTTAGGGTGTGAGGTTGGGATGAGTCTCTTCTGACACTTAGAGCACATTCACTGGGAGTGGCTGGCAGTGTGAGAAAGGTGGAATTGAGAAAAGCCATGGGAATCCTTAGAAAGAAAGGTCATTGATCACTGATTTCTCTTCTTTCCTCGCTGGAGCCCACTTCTGCTTCAGGGATAGAATTGGAGGCCAGCAGAACCCAGGGTCTTCTTGAATATTCCATTTGGTTAGTAAGGGAAGAGTTTCCCACCTCCGTCCAGCTTTTCCTCCTGTGCTAAAGCTGGTATGGGAAGTTCAGACTTACCTCGCAGATTAGAGACTTCTTTCAGGTGTTGTTGGTTGGTTGGTTGGTTTATTTTCCTGCCTGACTTCTTAACACTGCTGCTTGTATGAGCAGAGCTACCAACTTTGTTCCTTGCCCAAAAGGGAGAATCCCTGTTGCTGGCCGAGAGGGAGCAAAATTTTCATTTCTCTCACCTCCTGCAATGGAACAGGAGAAGAATAGGTGCTCTGTTCCCTTTCCTTACTGTTTTCCTATTGATAGGAAAGGGGACTATGAAAATGTGCACTATTGTCAGGCTGCTGGTACATTCTTTAGAAATGTCATCACCACCTTAACCCATATGCTTGTGGGATTGTGCTCACCAATAATAAAGTACAGTTCAAGAATTAGCATTGTCATAAGTCATTGAAATGTGTCATGTATTAATTCATGACGGAGTTCCCTGTCAAGGGACCTTACATAACTAGTGTTGACTAATTAGGGTTAATCATTCCTTCAACAAACACACAGGAGACACCAGCTGGGTGCTGGGGGCAGACGGGCAGGAGTTTGTATTTCATGGTTTGCGGAGTGTTACACCTTCCCAGGCTCCATTGTCTTTCTTATGTGCTGGCTGCCATTGGAGTGTATATTCAGTGATCTCGCCCAAGCACCGTCAAAACTGAGACCGAGCACGTGGAGATCACAATCACTCAACTTATTTTTTCCACCTGTGGGGCCAGTAAAGGAAAGAAACATAAAGCTAACAGTTTTTAAATTATCTTTGACGTTCATTTAATTTTTCACTACTGTACTGTGTAGTGTGGTAGTACCAGAATTTTAAGAATGGGAAAAGAGGGCTTCCCTGGTGGCGCAGTGGTTGAGAGTCCGCCTGCCGATGCAGGGGACATGGGTTCGTGCCCCGGTCCGGGAAGAGCCCACATGCCGCAGAGCGGCTGGGCCCGTGAGCCATGGCCGCTGAGCCTGCACATCTGGAGCCTGTGTCCCGCAACGGGAGAGGCCACAACAGTGAGAGGCCCGCGAACTGCAAAAAAATAAAAAAAAAAAAAAGAATGGGAAAAGAAGAGATTGACTTTATTTTTGGAGTCGTCACTTCTGCTCTAAAAAGTATAATTAAGATGTGTGGCACATACATACAACGGAATATTACTCAGCCTTAAAAAGAAACGAAATTGAGTTATTTGCAGTGAGGTGGACCTAGAGTCTGTCATACAGAGTGAGGTAAGTCAGAAAGAGAAAAAGAAATACCGTATGCTAACACATATATATGGAATCTAAGGGAAAAAATGGTCCTGCAGAACCTAGGGGCAAGACGGGAATAAAGACACAGACCTACTAGAGAATGGACTTGAGGATATGGGGAGGGGGAAGGGTAAGCTGTGACAAAGTGAGAGAGTGGCATGGAGATACATACACTACCAAACGTAAAATAGATAGCTAGTGGGAAGCAGCCGCATAGCACAGGGAGATCAGCCCGGTGCTTTGTGACCACCTAGAGGGGTGGGAGGGAGGCTCAGGAGGGAGGGGATATGGGGATATATGTATATGTATAGCTGATTCACTTTGTTATACAGCAGAAACTAACACACCATTGTAAAGCAATTATACTCCAGTAAAGATGTTAAAAATAAAATAAAATAAAGAGTATACTTAGGGCTTCCCTGGTGGTGCAGTGGTTGAGAGTCCGCCTGCCGATGCAGGGGACACGGGTTCGTGCCCCGGTGTGGGAAGATCCCACATGCCGCGGAGCGGCTGGGCCCGTGAGCCATGGCCGCTGAGCCGGCGCGTCCAGAGCCTGTGCTCCGCAATGGGAGAGGCCACAACAGTGAGAGGCCCGCGTACCAGAAAAAAAAAAGAGTATACTTAAATGACTCATCTGATCATTCGCTACTATGTTAGTAACCGCAATTAATCACATGTACAGAAACAACTTTTTTAAATAGAATTATTTATTTATTTTTGGCTGCTTTGGGTCTTCGTTGCTGTGTGCGGGCTTTCTCTAGTTGCAGTGAGCGGAGGCTACTCTTTGTTGCAGTGTGAGGGCTTCTCATTGCTCTGGCTTCTCTTGTTGTGGAGCACGGGCTCTAGGCGCGCAGGCTTCAGTAGTTGTGGCTCGCGGGCTCTAGAGTGCAGGCTCAGTAGTTGTGGCGCACGGGCTAAGTTGCTCCGCGACATGTGGTATCTTCCCGGACCAGGGCTCGAACACATGTCCCCTGCATTGACAGGCGGATTCCAGAAACAGCTGTTTTTAAGTAGAGAACATAGATCCTTGGCCAAGGTTTCCTAAATGCTCGTTCATTCATTAAACTTTTCTTGAGCGTCTACGTGTGGTGCTGCCGTGCTCTGGGCTTTCAAGGCTCCGGCATCCGCGGACTCCAGCTGGGGAGGCAGACAAGGAAGAGGCCTCGTTACAGAGAGACGTGAGGGATGGACGTGGCTGCCGCTGTGGATGGGTGAGAGGAACACCGCTCTGAGGAAGTGCCGCTTCACCTGAGATCTGGAGGAGAGCTTCAGTGTGAGCAGAGCTGGGGGCAGAGGGGCAGGGCACCGGCAGCAGAAGTGCTGTGCTCCGGAGACAGACTCAGACTGGCACAGCCGGGGGCCGGAGAACAGCAGCGTGAGGAGATGATGAGCGGCAGGTAGTGTGGCAGGAAGCCAGACTAGAGGGGTAGCAGGGCCTCGTAGTCCTGAGTTCAGGTCGGCACGTGCACTGCTTGCTCCCCAGCAAGATTAAACTTTCGCGGGAACGTCTCCCAGAGGGGCTGTGTGTGGGGAGCCAGCTGGGGAGGTGGCGGGTGTGGGAAAGGGACCTCAGAATTTCTTCTGACATGGGTTATTCCATGCAAGAGAGTTTAGGTTTTATTATAAGGCTTTAGGTTAGGCATTGATGGGAGTCATTTAGGAGGGCACTGCAATGGTTCTGACAGGAAATGAGGGTGCCCTGGGCTAGGGTGGGTCCGTGGACTTGGAGTGAAGTGGCTGTAGTAGGGAGATTAGCAATAGGACTTGTTGGTGAGAAAAGGGAAAGACCCAGGAGAGCCCAGGGTCACTTCCTCAGTATCCTCAGTGACCAGTGCTTATCATCACTTACTGTGGGTATAAGGACAGCTGTAAAAGACTCTGTGGAGCACAGCATCTGTCCTCAGAGTTTACAGCTTAGTTGTGAAGGCACAAAGTGTAGAACCAAGGCTCTTTTAATTGCATAGACACTTCTAGTCATAGGAGTTCCAAGGAGGAAGGACCCCTTGCGTGATCCCGTAAGGTTTCGTAAATAGAATTGAACACGGCCTCGGGGAGGAGTTGGAGATGGGTGGGTGGGCGGGTAGGGGAAGAGGAGGGCAAGGAGAAGGGTTCAGCTGAACAAAGGTTTGAGTGCGGGGGCTTGTATGCGCCCAGGGTAGTAAGTATACTTCCCCGGGCTGGACTGGAGCATTGGCTAGGGATGGGGGCAAGTGCTGGTGGACGGGCAGGTCAGGACGGCATTCCCGAGTGCCAGGCTAGTTCGCTTAGATTTTTCTTTTTTTTTTTTTTTTTAACGTCTTTACTGGAGTATAGTTGCTTTACAGTGGTGTGTTAGTTTCTGCTTTATAACAAAGTGAATCAGTTATACATATAAATATATCCCCATATCTCTTAGATTTTTATTCAGTCTTTCACCAGTAGTACTAGTGATAGAAACAGAGCTCTGCTTTAAGAAGGTGACTTGGCGATTGTTTGTTCACAGGACCGAGACGGGGACCAGAGTTGCTTACGGATTCAGGTCAGCACCCTGTGGCACTGTCCCGCACCGTGTCAGTAGTAATGACCGAGGTCGGGATTAGAGGAAGAAGCAATCGACTGCTAATGGATGTGGGAATTAGGCTGAGGGAGAGGGAAGAGCTAAGAGGTTTTGAGGCCAGCTGCTTAAGAAAAGTGGGGAAGGTAACATCTGTCTTCGATGTGTCCTATTCAAGGTAGCATCGCTCTATAAACCCCTTAATTACATTCTATGGAGTGTGACACTTACCTGCGAATGTGTGTGTTTCTCACCTCTGCCTCTCTTGACTTCCTGCTTTTTACTGGCAGAGGAATTCCTGTTCATCCTTCAGGACCCGGTATCCCTTCCTTTGTAACATTTTCCCAATTCTGCCAAATAATCCCTCTGTCCTGCAGGCTTCTCTGTAGTGTATGGCGTGTACCTCCAGTGTACCACGTGTCAGTGCCCCACTGACTTTTATTCAGTGGGGAGAAATAGAACAGACAGATGGACTGGGTGCTTTTAAAGCGTCTTTTATCTCTAGGGTCAGAGGCACTAAACCTATTAGTGGAAAGTCTGTAGGTAAGAGACTTGACTTGACCGCAGTCTAAGTACTGATGAAGAAGTAGAAGATCAGAGTTCAGGATGCTGTATAGACTGCTTCCAAATAAGACGAAACTTTTGGCTGTGGCGTTTTGCTGTATAGCTGAATATGTACTGGGGACTGGGGGAGAGGGACAGAAGAAACCATCTTAGAACAGATTTTAACCAGAAGAGAGTCTTTACTTTTGTACTGTTTCACATGGTGCAGTCAAGCTCAACAAAGTCCATTTCTGGTGCCAAGAAACCTGGGAGAAGGGTCCAAATTCTTTATTCAAAAGTAGTAGCTCCAGTGAGAGAGCTTTTGTCACAACATGACTAAAGAATTAATAGGGAAGCATTCATTCCCTTGACAACATTTTGGAAGGCATTTTCAGCTTCAGGTTGTTTAGAGAACTTTATAACAGTAGATTATAAATTAAGAAGGCGCCAGAAGCAGAAAGATCATTGTGAGATGCTGAAGTGCAACTCATCCTGAGCTGCCTCTCATTTATTAAAGAAGACTTAAAGGGGGTGTGTTTCAGGCTGTAGTTGATTTTTGGTTTTGGTTTTGTTTTCCTAGTCCCACTATCCTTTTTTAAAAAGAAAAAAAGAGCTTCTTAACCATCACGTAACACTTTGGTTTGAACTCCTTTGAAAGGATGAATACAGGGCTTCCCTGGTGGCGCAGTGGTTGAAGGTCCGCCTGCCGATGCAGGGGACGCGGGTTCGTGCCCCGGTCCGGGAGGATCCCACATGCCGTGGAGCGGCTGGGCCCGTGAGCCATGGCCGCTGAGCTTGCGCGTCCGGAGCCTGTGCTCCGCAACGGGAGAGGCCACAACAGTGAGAGGCCCGCGAACCGCAAAAAAAAAAAAAAAAAAGAAAGAAAGGATGAATACAAAGACCAGAATAAATTCATATAAATTCTTACTTCTCCTTTGAATTTATTCAGGAGTTCCACTTTGCCTTTGAAAAGACATAAACCTTCCTTCTGACTCTTTACATTGGGAAGAGGGAATAGAAAGTGAGTAGAAATATGGACTTACTTCTGCAGTATGAAATTTCTGTAGTATTCAGTGCCATGGGTGTACTGCAGCAAAGAAGACCCAGGTCCACCAGTTTTTAATTAGAGAAGACGTGTGAGAATGCCCCCCAGATCAAAGGGGCTTACTCTTTAGATGGTTATATATTTCCATGGACTCTTTTTTTAATATATATATATAAATTTACTTACTTATTTATTTTTGGCTGTGTTGGGTCTTCGTTGCTGCACATGGGCTTTCTCTAGTTGTGGCGAGCAGGGGCTACTCTTCGTTGCGGTGCGTGGGCTTCTCATTGCGGTGCTTCTCGTTGCGGAGCACAGTTTCTAGGTGCGCAGGCTTCCGTAGTTGTAGCACGCGAGCTCAGTAGTTGTGGCTCGTGGGCTCTAGAGCGCAGGTTCAGTAGTTATGACTCACAGGCTTAGTTGCTCCACGGCACGTGGGATCTTCCCAGGCCAGGGCTCAAACCCGTGTCCCCTGCATTGGCAGGCAGATTCTTAACCACTGCGCCACCAGGGAAGCCCTCCATGGGCTCTTAAGGTTATAGGAGGAGCCTCTTTTAAACAGCATCTGAAAAATCATACCTGAGGAGAACATCTGGAACTATTTGACAGGTTGAGGCATGAATGTCTTTCTTTTATTTCCAAAAAGTCAGGGTGTGACCAGAACAAGGAATCAGGCTTGTTTCATCCTAGAAGAATTTTTGGCTTCGCAAGTTGCTGCCTCATGATTCTGTCTTTGAACTCACCCTAAAATTTTTTGTTTGTTTGTTTGTTTTTTTCACCCTAAAATTTTAATATGCATTTTCAAACCTTGTCTTTTAAAAGGTAAATTTTATTGACTGCTTTACTTTCAGATGTACAAGAACTAGATGTAAATTTTAAGAATTTTTTATACAGAAAGTTTTATGGAAAACCACATGAGGGTTCAATTATTTATGTCACCCTAAGTTCTGGTTCTGACCAGGGTACGTAATATATTGTTACAGTTGTATTCTATATGTACATATTATTTCTGGTTCATCTTTTCATTTGAAGTCAAGTTGTGTCCCTCTTATATCTCAGTGTAATGCCCATATTCACTTTTAATAGCTATTCGTTATGACGTCATATTGCTGCTCCATATAATTTGCTTCATCATTCCTCTTTGACATTTTAATTTGCAGTTATTTTTTTCTTCTGAATAGTCACTATAAACAAATTAGGGGGAAAAAAAAGACTCTTGGTTGTTTTTTCTTTGTATTTTTTGTGGGTAAACCCACTGTGGGGACTATGTCCCAGGCATATCTGTTTCTGAAGATAGAAACAAATTTGTTCTTATTGTATGAAACCAGATTACTTTCCAGGAAGACTGGATTATCATATCAAGACCCTGGCAGTGTGTATCGGATTATTTTTTTTCCCCTCAGGTTTATTACCATTGCCTGGTCCCTTTTGCAAGTGGTTTCTCAAAGTTATTACTATTTTGCATATTATTACTATTTCGTTAGGCTGGATTTCTAAATGTTGTATGTTTGCCATGGTAAAAATATTTAGAGCAGGGTTTGGCAAACTTTTTCTCTAAAGGGTCAGAAATATTTTAGGCTTTCCAGTCCACATGTGGTCTCTGTCACATACTCTTCTTTGTTCTTATTTTTAACAACAACCTTTTAAAACATAAAAACCATTTTTAGCTCAAGGGCCATACAAAAACAGGCTGTGGGTTGTAGTGTGTCAACCGTGATCTAGAGTATTTGAGTTTTTAAAATTTGGACATAAAACCTCTAACGCTGGTGATCATCCTTAATGCAGTTTAAATGTCAGGTCGTGATTTGCATGCCGGTCTTCCAGAGAGCAGAGGCTGGCAGTCAAGGCTGATTCTCCCTGGCTCCCTCACCTGCTCTCCCCCCCACCCCCCGTATTCATCTCTTTCTTCTTGGATGGTCTGTTGTGTATCCTCTTCCTTCTACTTAAAAAAAAATTTTTTTTTTCCTTCCTTTCTGGCTGCTTTTCCCGAGCATGAAAGTATGGTTAAGTCCTTTCCAGCAACCGGCACTTAGGAGGTGTGCAAATGTTGAATGAATGCGTCCGTTAAAAGCAAACATACTCTGCACCCTCTTCTAACAAGTGCACGATTTCCTTGACTTTGCTCCAGTGATTCTTGAAGGAAGAGTCTGTATCTCATCCTCGGTCTCACCTCCTGCTTCACTCTGCCTATAGGCTCGTGACTTCTCACTCCATTAAAACTGTTCTTTCGAAGATTGCTAAATATAATGGCCAAATCAAGTGAAAATTTTTTTTTATTGAAGTAGAGTTGATTTACAATTTTGTGTTAATTTCTGCCATACAGCAAAGTGATTCAGTTATACATATATATATATATACATTCTTTTTTTAAATATTCTTTTCCGTTATGGTTTATCATAGGATATTAAGTATAGTCCCTGTGCTGTACAGTAGGACCTTGTTGTTATTCATTCTATATATAAAAGCTAACATCTGCTAACCCCAAATTCCCAATCCATCCCTCCCCCAGTCCCCTCCCCCTTGGCAACCACAAGTCTGTTCTCTATGTCTGTGAGTCTGTTTCTGTTTCATAGAGAAGTTCATTTGTGTCATATTTTAGATTCCACATATAAGTCATATCATATAGTATTTGTCTTTCTCTTTCTGACTTACTCAAGTTCAAACTTTTAAGTGCTTCTCGCACTCGACCTGTCTACTGTGTTTATCACTCTAGGGCATTTTCTTGACCCTCAGGCTCTCCAGACCTCTGTGACACCTTTGTCCCATTTCCCCCACAGTCTCCTTTTCTGGTTCTTTCCTCATCTGTCCCTAAACGTGATGTGGCACAAGCTTCTGTCTTCTCCCTATACTCTCCCCACGACAGTCTCATCAAATCAGCACCAAAGGTGCTGCTGCCCCCTCTCTTCTGAGCCCCAGGCCTGGACATCCGACGGCCAGCTACACGGCCACCCCACACCCAGTCAGGTCCAGCTCCCTCTGCCCCCAGGCAGGTTGTCCTTCATTACCAGACTCTCCAGGAGAAACGGGGGAGTCCTCAGGGCGCCACCCCCTCTGTTACCCTCCTGGAAGCTGTCTCTTCCTTACCATCGCCGGCACTTGTGCTCTAGCTTCCATAATTCCTGAGTTGTGGCAGGATCTCTGCTGGTTCATCAGTCTCCCAGAGCTGCCACCAGAGTGATGTTTCTAGAATGTAATTAGATAATGTTTGAAACTCCAGTGTCTTTGGGGATGTGGCTGATTCAGGCGCTGGGGCAGGAAGAATATACTATGTGCCTGGAGCATTTGTGCCAGAAAGTAAGGTAAAGAGGTGCTCAAAACAAGATAGAGGCTTTTAGAAAGAGCACAGACTTGGCCTGGAAGAAGTCCCGACGGCCAGAGCTGGAATGATTTGAGCAAGAAAATGAATACCAACAACATAGAATAAAGAAATACCTATGTGTCTATGGATGAATAAATGGTTGGATGGATAAATAAATTAATGGTGGAGAAGAAACAGTTCTTTCTTACAGAAGAATTTCAATTAATAAATGTAGAAGAAGGAATAAGAGAATAGGAAATCATCCATTGAACACCACAGTAATAATGGAGACTAAAATTAGTGGACAAGAGTTTGAAGAGAAAAAGGATATTTGCATATTCTCACATTACCTCTTCTGATATATTTATTAATTACAAAGGGAAAAATAGTATCTTAGAGTGGAGAAACCTAACAGCACCTAACCAAGTGGCCAAGGTTAAGGTCAGCACATTGACACATGGTTAATAACATGCCCAAGGTTAATAGCATATTGACATCATGTTTTCCCTGACGTGACAGGCACAGCATCACTTTGGTAGTATCCCTGCCAGAAATGCTCAGCCTCAGTCTAATCATAAGAAATTAAACCCAAGTTCAGGGACATTGTACAGAATAATTGACCAGTGCTCACCAAAGTGTCAGGTCTTTAAAGATGAAGAAAGACTGAGGAACTGTCACAGGTTAGGGACACAACAACTAAATGCAGTTTGGAGCCCTGGATTGGGTCCCAGAATGGAGAAAGGACATTAGGGGGAAAACTGGTTAAATTTGAATAAAGTCTATAGTTTATTGAATAGTACTGACCAGTCTTTATTTCTCAGTTTTGATCATTGTACTAAGATTATATAGGTTACATACCAAGTGAAGTAACCAGAGAAAGACAAAGATCAAATGATGTTGCTTATATGTGGAATCTTAAAAAAAAAAAAAAAGATACAAATGAACTTATTTACAAAACAGAAATAGACCCACAGGCATAGAAAACAAACTTATGGTTACCAAAGGGGAAAGGAGGGGGGATATATTAGGAGTTTGGGATTAATATATCCACACTACTATATATAAAATAGATAACCAACAAGGACCTACTGTAGTACACAGGGAACTCTACTCCATATTTTGCAATGACATGTAAGGGAAAAGAATCTGAAAAAAAATAGATGTATATGTATGTATAACTGAAACACTTTGCTGTATACCTGAAGCTAACACAGCATTGTAAATCAACTATACTTTAATAAAAAATTTTTAATTAAAAATTTTTTCTATTTTAAAAATAAAAAAATTTTTTTAAAGACTATGTGATTTATTAACAGTAGATATGCTTCATGAAGGGTATACAGGAACCCTACAATTCTTAAAAACTTTTTTGTGAGTTTAAAATTATTTCAAAATGAAAAGACTTTTAAGAAACTCCTCATGAGTGTCTCCATTTCCCTCAAGGTGAAGTCCACATTCTTTTGCATGGTCCCTCGACTTGGGTTTGTTTGATTTTTTACAATTCGATTGAGGTTACTCGTTTTTGGCAAGAACAGCACACGAGCGATGCTGCACCCTCCTCGGTGCATTGTATCAGGGGTCCGTGTTGGCAGCTTGTCCCAACATCAGTAGTGTTGATTTGATCGCATGGTTAGAGATGATGTCCGCCAGGTTAATCCACTCCTTTTCTCTTTGTACTTAACGTGTAATTAATGGGGCGAGACTTTGGGATTATGTAAATATTGCATTCCCCATCAACTTTCTAGCTTTAGCATCCGCTTATGCTCTGTAACTATCACTCCTTCTGTATGTATTAGTCGGGCTCCTAAATTTTAGGCTTAAGCAGCTGGGTAGGAAATCGTACCGTTTACCACGATGGGGACGGTAGAGGGAGGAACAGGCTTTCAGCAGGTCGGGACAAAGATTTATTGTGGAACGTAAAGGGTACTTTATCTAGAGGCTTCAGATGAGGGGGTTAAAACCCAAATTCCTAGAAATGACTGGTAACATTTCATTTTACTAACATTAAGACCATGGTTAGAAGTGACAGTTGGTCAGTTCCTCAAGGGTGGGGACCACCGGCTGGTTGAGATCCAGTGTCTAAATCCATGCCCAGTGCTGAATGCTGTGCCCGGGCAGTGAAGGGACTAGCTGTGCAAAAACAGAGTCACCATTTTTATGGGTTTGGTCTCACTTTACAGCTTTCCCTCTGGCAATCGCTGCGTTTCTGCCAGGAGTAATTAATGTCACCCGTGGTCGTGTACACCCACTGTCCCTGTGATATTTCGTGGATACCACCTCCCTCCCTCCCTCCCTGTCCGCTCCCCCCACCCCCAACACTGGCTCACAGTCTACACAGTTTCCTTGAGCTGTCCCTGTTTGAGGTGTAATTGACACTTTCCACGTTCTCTTTTCAGAAAACATCACCTTCCCTGAGGTAAATTTCTATTTTGTTCACATCACATGACTGGAAGGCATATAGTTTGTGTTTTCGTATCTCTTCCAGATATTGATGTCATAGGATGTGGTTACTCAGAGCAGATCTAAATATGAAACGCTGTACTTCATCTTCAGAGTGGATGATGTGATAAGAGGAGGAAGATGGAAAACATTTTTGTGAATCCTCACGTGTTGTGTGATCAGGGAGCGGGGAGGTGGTCAGGGACAGATAAGACTGTATCCTCTGTGGTGAAGGGGCTCTGCTTCGGCTTCATTCCCAGGGGCTGGTTTGGCTGACACCTGGACAGTAAGCCTTTCCTTTTCTGGAAACCTTTCCTAACCTTCGCACTTCTCCATCGCTCTGTAGCTCCTAATTTCCCATGCAGTGCACCAGTTATGGTGAGGGGAAGGCAGCGAAGCAGGGCAGGATGGAGCGCCAGGCAGTTAGGCACATTCACAGATGACAGGCCTCCCCTACGGCCAGTTTACATTCGGGCCTCAGCACAGAGCCAGGTGATTGCATCAGGGGCCTCTGGATAGTGGAACATTTGAACATTCAGTTCCTGAATGCTGACTACAGCACACCCTGGCTCGGATGCCGGGGGAAAGCAGCACCTTCCCCTCAGTGCAGACCAACCAGCGGGTGCTGTACAGGGGAGCATACAGATGCTTAGCTGGTGAATGATGCCCCTTCTGAACACTTGTGCTCATTTTGTTTCGGAACCAAATGAAAACAGCAACTGATCATTGCAGCTTTAACATCCATTGGTTCCCCCGCCTGGCTGTGTGCTGTTATCAAGTTCATGATATTTTTCAAGTGCCCATTCAGTACTGGACACTTTATGGGGTATGGAGGTAGGGCAGTGAACAAAACAAAGTCCCTGTTTTCATGGATGTAAACATTAAACAAATGCCGTCTATTAGATGGTGGTAAATTCTAGGAATAAAATAAAGCAGGGAGGGGAGTGGGGATGTTATTTTATTTAATTAATTTATCTATTTTTAAAATTTATTTTTGGCTGCTTTGGGTCTTAGTTGCTACGCACAGGCTTTAGTTGCGGCGAGCGGGGGCTACTCTTCGTTGTGGTGCAGGGGCTTCTCTTTGCTGTGGCTTCTCTTGTTGCGGAGCACGGGCTCTAGGCGTGCGGGCTTCAGTAGTTGTGGCACGTGGGCTCAGTAGTTGCAGCTCGCGGGCTCTAGCGCGCAGGCTCAGTAGTTGTGGTGCATGGGCTTAGTTGCTCCACTGCATGTGGAATCTTCCCAGACCAGGGCTCGAACCCGTGTCACCTGCGTTAGCAGGCAGATTCTTACCAATGCGCCACCAGGGAAGCCCAGGGGCTGTTATTTTAGATAACAAGGTACCTGGGCCACTCTTTGGAGGTGTTCCTGGAGTAGAGACCTGAAGTCAGTGAAGGATTAAGTCTTCCTTCCACTAATCAAGGAAGTGGGAGGTGGAGAGAGTATTCCAGGCAGGAGGGAATACATCAGAATAAGCTGGGAAACGTTTAAAATATACGTTGTCTTGGACCTGACATAATTGGTCTAGGACCTGCTTTTCTATAAAAACTCTTCAGAAGCTTCTGGGAAGCAGAGCTACTCTTAAAATCCAGTAAAAGTATGAGTCATTCCAGGATCTATATGAGGAAAACAGTGTTGATGGTAAATAAGTAAAAACCATAATCCCTCTGGGTAAAAAGAATTGGAGGCAGGGCTTCCCTGGTGGCGCAGTGGTTGAGAGTCCGCCTGCCGATGCAGGGGGTGCGGGTTCGTGCCCCAGTCCGGGAAGATCCCACATGCCGCGGAGCGGCTAGGCCCGTGAGCCATGGCCGCTGAGCCTGCGCATCCAGAGCCTGTGCTCCGCAACGGGAGAGACCACAACAGTGAGAGGCCTGCGTACCGCAAAAAAAAAAAAGAATTGGAGGCAAAGAGAAATGAATAGAGGAAATAAAAGGAAATAATGAAGGGAAAGAAACAGTCTTGAACCTTAATGAGAATGCTATTCTTATAATAAAGTTTGATTCTTAGAATAATAGAGGACTGCGGCTCTGGTCCGCATTTCTACTTTTTCTTTGGCACCTCCTGCTCAGAGTGAACCAATGTCCTGCTGGTGGCAGTTCCCAGACGGGCCACACAGCACCATGCCTGAGTTTTCTCGTGGTTTCCTCTGCTCACTGCTCCCTGACTTGGCTCGGTCTTGTGGGAGGAGCATTGCAAGGATTAGTTAGCCTATGTAGGTTGAGGTGCTGTGCAAGGGGAGCTTACCTAGAGGTTGGCCGGTGGCACCTAGCTCATATCCCGCCGTGTGCCTCGGGATCTCCTTGGACCTCCCTCTGGGACACCTGGTCACGTGTCAGACATCTGTGTAAATGCTTTTCTCCTGTGTAGATGGAATTCTTAGGTGGCAGGAACTGGGAGATAGATGGGTTCCAGCATTCCCATCCACCAAAAAGCAAGCCTTGTCGTGAGAGGATGCCATCTGTTGATGGAAATATTACCTGCACATTTATATTTCATAAAGTTGACTGGGACTAAAAAATTACATTTTAAAAAGAGACTGTCTTTTTTAGAGCAGTTTAAGGTTCACAACAAAATTGAGAGGAAGATAGAGGTTCCCCATATACCTCCTACCTACTTCCGCTTCTCTTTGATTTCTGGAGTGTCCACAGTCCTGCAGGCATGGCCCTTTCGGTGTTGGTCGTCTTGCTCCTGGCTGTGTTGTATGAAGGCATCAAGGTTGGCAAAGCCAGGCTGCTCCACCAGGCCCTGATGAGCCTGTCCATCTCCACTAGCCAGCAGCTCATCGAAGAGACAGACCAGAGTTCTTCAAGCTCAGAGTCCCCTGCAGTCAGCAGAACCCACCTCAGGTGGTTCTTGTGTCACTTTGGCCAGTCTCTACTTCATGTTGCTCAGGTGGTCATCGGCTACTTCATGATGCTGGCTATTATGTCCTACAACACCTGGATTTTCTTTGGCGTGGTCCTGGGCTCAGGTGTGGGCTACTACCTAGCCTATCCACATCTCAGCATGACTTAGCTGGTGACAGCTGTGCAGGCTCTGGGGGCTGGAGAGAGCTGGGGCGCCTCTTTCCAGACATTGAACTTCCAGCCCCACGTCTCCTTTTTCTTCTGTTGGCTGTTCTCACGGCATTCCCAGCTCCTGGAAACTTTGAGCTGAAGCCAGCACTTGCTCCCTGGAGTTCAGAGGCCACTGCAGCTCCTCAGCCAGGCTGCAGAGGGCCCAAGCATAGTCTTTCTGTGCCTTAAGAAGGCTGCTGTGACCAGAGGGTGGATGGAGAGACCAGAACCCGGGGGGCAGGTTTCATGATGATGGCAGCATATGCTGGGACCTGTTTCCCTTTCTTGGGGGAAGAGTGATAGCAGACTAAAGGCAGAGAAGCAGGACTGTTAGCAAGGCTTTGACCTATCCTCCAAATAGAGTGAGCTTCTCCCATCAGACAGCACTGCCTGCAGGAAGATGATACTTTAATGGCTTTAGGTGTCAGGGAGCTCTTCATGGCCTTAATGCCCCCCTCTTATTCTGATCCTCCTTCTATGCAAAACCAAGAACTGCATTGAATACTATTCAATACAGATGTTCTTTATTTATTACTTACTGCTCACCCATAATGATCTGGTAGGGAAACACGACTCATCCATTTAAAATACCGAGTAAGCCACAGGGGGTACTGACTGAAGATGCAATAAGCAGCCAGACCAACGCATTACACAAGTAGAGCTAGGTGGGGCTCTTCAGATATGTGAACCTTCTCACTTTCAAGAAAAGGGAAGAATAGACCCAGGGAGAGAAAAATCACTGCTGTACACTGTAATGTCTACACTCAAGTACCTCATGGGCTAGATGAAAGATGGTCTGAAGCTTTGAGAACTTAAAAAGAAATATACTTTAATAAATATATATTTTTGAATAGTCAGAAAAAACCCAAACAGAACATGTGTAGCCTCCCCCATGCTCAGCATCGCCCACCAGAGGGGAGCCTTTGTTACAACTGATGATGCTCCATTGACACATCATCCCTCAGGGTCCATAGTTTACGTTAGGGTTCACTCTTGGTGTATATTTTGTGGGTTTGGACAGATGCATAATGACATGTATCCACCATTGTAGTAACATACTGACTAGTGTCACTGCCCTGAAATTCCTCTGCCCTAAAGATCCTTTTTTGGTGTGGTTTTTAGGAGCTCACAAAGACAAAAAAAGGAGGAGGGGGCATCTGTAAAACAGGCTCCCCACAGGAGCAGACATCATTAGTTGGGCCTCAGTGGGCAAATGCAGTGCTGAGCCCACGCCCCTCTGCCCTTGAGAGCTACCCAGGTTGAGGTGACATGAATCATTTGAAACCGTGTGAGTAATGCCCCTGAATTTCCCTGGAGCTTCTGTAAAGCTTGACTCCTTGAGCATTACATTCTCTTGCATCCTATTTGAGGAGGTTTCCTTGCTTTTATTGGAGACAAGCTTTTGCATCCCGGGGGAGGAAAAGTCACTTAGATGTCTTCTGTGTCACTGTTATATCAGATCCTGTTCAGTAACGTCTCCCGTAGGAGGAGGACCAGGACTGATTACCTGGGGTGTTTGTTATGATGTTTAGACACACCGGACTTTTCCAGCCATTGGAAGCCAGTTAGAAGAGGACAGTATACAACCAGCAGACGACTTTGCTCTGTTACACTTTTTTAAAAGTCGTAGACCTCTTTCATAGATGTAAAACTTTGAATCATACCAGCTTCTTTATTAGCCAACAACTTTTTTCTTATAAAACGTCTTTCCAGTGTTGTCAAGAGAATGAAAAACTGATTTTGTTTCACTTGTGTTTAAGTTTAATAGAACAGAAAATAAATGCTTGCCCAGAGGGTAGGTGACAGGAGGGAAAATGAACTTGCACTGCATCACCCACAGAAGGCATATTGTAAATCCCATGAAACTGATTGAGTTGGCTGGACTTTAAACTCTAGGACTCAACAGAATATGTCTCCAGAGCTGAGTCTCCGCCTAACTTTTTGGTGTGTTTCAGCAGTTTATCCCAGAAGTGCTCAGGGGTGGGGAAGCCCTCAGATCACCTTATTTAACCTCTTCTTTTTACAAATGAGAGAACAGGGGCAGAGGGGGGCAATGTTTTGCCCTAGAAACAGAAAACTGGGGAAGAATGTGATAGGCATGGATATTTATATCTGAACACTGGAGGCCCAATCTTACAATACTCCCCATTATTTCTAGTTTTTTCAAAGAGTGTTATGAAATTCTCAAAGTGATGTTTTAAGACTACGGCAGTTTCTAGGAGAGAGTTTGTAAATTGACATCACATAATAATAATAAAAACAAGGATTTTGTGACTTCCAATAAATTTACATATGACTCTATATCTTCCTGGGGTGGAGATACAAAACAGAAAAGAAGAGGGAGAGGGGCAATATCAGGGTAGGAGATTAAGACGACAAACTGTTATGCATAAAATAAGCTACGAGGATATATTGTACAACACGGGGAATATAGCCAGTATTCTATAATAATTATAAATGGAGTATAACCTTTAAAAATTGTGAGTCACTATATTGTATACCTGGAACTTATATAGCATTGTACATCAACTATACTTTAATTAAAATAAGAAAGGAAACAAGGGGAAGAGTTGATTTACTTCCTGATATATATGGACTAACTTTAGAAACAAAACTATTGGTTATTAACCCTTTGGCTTAGTTTTTTTTGTTTTTTTTTTTTAATTCATTAACTCATTCAGTCCAGTTCATTGAATTCTCAGTTATATGTGACAGAGAAGATAGAAATGATGTTCAAGGTGAGAAAATTCTAGATTAAAAAAGGGAAAATACAGAGAAAATGTGTTGGTAGATATTGGGAAAATCAGGGTATTTACTGGAGGAAAGAAATGTGAAACAGAATGCAACAAAAACTGAAGGGATATAGAGATTTACTTGGGGAATGGGGGAGGGGGAAGTGAAGACAAAAAGAGGGAAAATAAGTCCAGGTTTCTAAATGAGAAAGGGATGGCAAGTATCCAAGCAATGAAAGAAGGGGGAACTTCCCTGGTGGTCCAGTGGTTAAGACTCCGTGCTTCCAATGCAGGGAGTGGGGGTAAGATCCCTGGTCAGGGAACTAAGATCCTGCATGCCCCACGGCAAGGCCAAAAAAAAAAAAAGTCTTATAAAAATATTGGATCACTATAAATCGACTATACTTCGAATAAAAAATTTTAAAAAATAGAAGTGAAAGAAGGAAGTAACTGCAAATGACAGCAGGCTGTGAAGCAAGACAGTTTCACAGCAGGTCTGAGTGACTCTTAGTGTCTAAGACGGATAAGGGCTAACGGCCAACTTTCACTATATTCCTGACAGACAGATGGATATCAGCCTCCTGAGACGTCACCTGCAGGCTGGTGATGGTCTGTGAATTGTCACCTGGCCATGATAATATAAGTACACACGGAGAGTAAAAGTTAGAAACTCCTGTAGCAGTTTGACAGAATAATTTTATGTCCGTTGAATCTAATGATAAAAGAGTTGGGGCCACAGGAATTCCCTGGCGGTCCAGTGGTTGGGACTCTGTGCTTTTATTGCCGTGGCCGAGGTTCAATCCCTGGTCAGCGCAACCAAAAAAAAAAAAAAAAAAAATTTAAAAAAGAATTGGGGGGCTTCCCTGGTGGCGCAGTGATTGGGAGTCTGCCTGCCGATGCAGGGGACGTGGGTTCGTGCCCCGGTCCAGGAAGATCCCACATGCCGCGGAGCGGCTGGGCCTGTGAGCCATGGCTGCTGAGCATGCGCGTCCGGAGCCTGTGCTCCGCAACGGGAGAGGCCACAACAGTGAGGGGCCCGTGTACCGCAAAAAAAAAAAAAAAAAAAAAAAAAAAAAAGAATTGGGGCCTGTATTTTATGTCTTTTAAATTTTGTTTTTTAATAACTCATCATGTTTTATTAAGGTATAATTGACATAGAACATTATATTAGTTTCAGGGTGTACAACATAATGATTTAATATTTGTGTATATTACAGAAGAGTCACCACAGTAAGTCTAGTTAACATCTGTCACCACACGTAGTTACAAAATTTTTTTTCTTATGGTGAGAACTTTTAAGATCTGCTCTCTTAGCAACTTTCAGGTATTCAGTACAGTATTATTAACTAGGCACCGTGCTGTACACTTCATCCCCATTACATTTTTATCGTATTTTACAAAAGATTCATCTGAGATGGGTTAGAAATACAAGAACACACATGGATAATTTGAGAAGCATCACTTAACCCCTTGCTACTCAGAGAGGTCTGGAGGGGTCTGCGTCACTGAGAGTGTTACCAATGCAGAAACTCAGCTCCCACCACAGACCTTCTGAAAGCTTGAGAAGCTCTGTGCTTCAGACCTTTCAACATTGAATGCATGAAACTATTAGGAAGTTCTTCCTTGTATTGATTCTAGCTCTGCTTCACTGTACCTGAGATCCTGCAGGAAAAACATCTCCTGTGACAGCTCTTCAGATATTTAAAGACTGTTGTTAATTCAAAAACTTATTTTACAAATCATTATTGAACATCCATTCTTTGTAAACTGACAGGCTACATTGTAGGGTTATAGTGATAAAGAGGACTCTGACCCCAAGGAACTTGAGGTTAATAAAGGAGAGAGGAAATGGGCTTTGTACATAAATACCATCATACAAGACAGGACCTGATGATCCCACAATATCAAGTGCTGGGGAAATTGATAACATGAGGAATTCTTTTCACCCGCAGGGCAGTGAGGGCGGAGATGGAGCCTGGGGCAGGGCAGGTGAAGGGGAGCCACTGCCAGGCCGGCATTCGAACAGCTCCTAAGAAGATGGCAGGAATTGGACATGCGTAGACGGCTTGAGGGAGAGATCAGAAGTGGGACCGAAAGATGGGAAGCTTGGGATCTGAATTTAAACCGTAATCAAAATAAGGTTTTATAATTTAACCCTCAGATACTTAGAGACTTCAAGAGTACAATGATTCATTTTTCATGGGCTTTAAAAAGGGTCAGACTTTATGGATCTGAAATGGTCAATGCTCATATTTAAAGGAGTCTTTTTTTCTGTCCTCTTAGCCATTGTCTGTACCCTGCCATCTGCTGAAAGAAAACCATACTCTTTAAAAGGAAACATTTTTCATTGTGAAAACATGAGATAGTACAGTTGATCCATGAACAACGTGGGTTTGAACTGCACAGATCCACTTATGCACGGGTGTTTTTCAATATTGCACGGGTTTACTTATACACAGATTAATTGGGAAAAAAATCCACGTATAAGTGGACCCATACAGTTCAAATCCATGTTTTTCAAGGGTCAGCTGTACATGATCTATGGTTGGTTGAGTCTGTGGGTGAGGATACGGGGGGCGGACTACTGGACTTGCGCATCTGCAGACTTTGGTATCCGTGTGGGTCCTGGAATCAGTCCCTCGAGGATACCAAGAGATGACTGTATAGTCATCTTTTAAAAAAAAAATCCAGTCGCATGGTTGAAAAATAAAAAGGGGACACACTGCATGGTCTCTTTGTAACCCCTTTCCCCGTCAGCCTGGTCCCCCTCCTCCTGCACTGTCCACAGCCCATGGGCAGGCACAGCCAGCTCTTGTTTGAACAACTTGAATTCTAGGTGGTGCCCCTCTATCTGAACACGTTTTAGAGCTACTGCCTTTAAATAGGGGCAAGACTCTGTCTGTATCTAGTCAGGAGAAAGAAACCACATAGTAATTTGAACAAGGAGAGTTTAATATAAAGAATTTTTAACTGCAGCAAGAGATAGAATAATAAGGGATTGGCTACTAAGAAGTAAACTCTAAAAATTAAAGGAGTAGCTGGTGTACCCAGGGCTGAGATCCAGACTTTATTGGACGGCACACAGCCACAGCTCACCTCATGGCAAAGAAGCCACACTGGTGGAATTTGCTTGAAATCAGCCCTCTGGAACTTGCCAGAAATCTGTCCTTTAAGGTGTCTGGGAAAGCTGTTCACAGGGAGGTGTCTCCCCAGAAACAGTTGACTGCAAAACTGCCTCTGGGAGTTCCAGGGAAAGCTGCAGGGTGCTGCTGGCAGCTGTGCACTGCGGGAGCCTATCCAGCTGCAGAACCAGAGCCCGGCAGCAAAACTCTCTCCTCCTGCAGTGTCTTTCCAGCACCCTCCACTGAGAAGCTTAACATCGTACCAGTTAACGCAGAAAAACTGTTGGAAAGGCTCAGAGCCATTTTCACAGAGCATGCAAAGAGGGTGGACTTGGAGCTGAGAGGCAATATGTTGATAACCAGCACGGTGACTAAGAAATACAAATAGTCATGACATCCTGAGTGAAACATTCCTGGAGGACGTGTCTGCATATGATAGATTTCAGAGCCAAATATTAATGATTTAGGTGTTATTCTTACTACTTACGTTATTTTTCTCTCTTGACTGAGAATTGACTGAAGTTTTTTTGTTCACTTTTAGTAAAAATGTCAGTCATATAGGTACACCTAGGGTGCAGCAAGCAGAAAAGAAATGCCTTTTGAGTAAAATTATTAGTTCTATAGAAACTGTAGAGGTAGGAATAGCAGATACAGAATATAGGGGGGAAACAAAGTTGACTAAAACATGTGTTATATATTCCATCAGTTTTGCCCTCCTAAGGCCTGCTGAGGCATCCTGCTGTACCAGAATGAACCAGCTTTCCTTCTGCTGGTGCAGAGCTGTTACCCTAGGGTCATTCTTCACCATTCCTTTCCCTGCTTTTCTGTGTTGGATCATGTCTTTTTTTAGTCCAGAATCTTCCTCTTTGTTGGGGCAGTTTTTTCCAACAGCATTTTGAGAAGGGCTGCATGGAAGATCAATTATTTTGAGAGTTTGTATAGCTGAAAATGTCTATTCTGTCCTGATATTTGATGAGTAGTTTGGCTGGCTATAAAAATCTAGGTTGAAAATAATTTTCCTTCAGAATTTTGAAGTCATTTCCACACTGCTATTAAAGTTCCATTTGGAAGTACGAAGCCGTTCTGATACCCATTCCTTTCTGTGTTACCTGTTTTTCTTTCTGGAAGCTTACACGAATTTTTCTGTTTCCAGTATTCTGAAGTATCATGATGACATGCCTCGGAAAGACGTATTTTTATCCCTTGTTATGAGCATTTACTTGATAATATTCTGGGGTTTTTTTGTTTTTTTTTTTTTGGCATGGGCATTCCTGTTTTTCAGATGTTCAACCTTCTGGACTGATCTTCCAGTTTTCTTACCTTGTGTCTCCTATTTTCTACCTTTGTCTTTTTTGCTTTCTTGGCAGACTTGAGGTCTACAAGTTCTACGATTTGAAGTCTACAAGTCTATGACTTCTACAAATTTTAATTTTGACATTACATTAAAAAAATTTTTTTTTTGTAGTCTTTAAAATGTTGTTGTTGTTGTTCTCTGAATGTTCCCTTTTAGAGCATCCTATTCTTGTTTCACGAGCACAACATCCTCTCTTTTCTCTCTGGGAATGTTAATGAGAGGTTTTCTTTTTTCCTTGACTTTTCATCTTGCGTGAGATCTGTACTTCCTCCAAGTTGACTTTTTTTCTGCTGGTTTTGGTTTCTGTCTTTCTTCTTTGTTAGGCATCTACTGAGTTACTCAGTTTTAAGAGTGGGGCTCTAAAGCAGAGTTTCTTAACCCACGTGCCCCCCCCCAAAAAATATGTCATAATGTGTGAAGATAATGATGGTGTCAGCCCTCCAAGTGGCAGGGCAGCATCTGGGGAGGCTGAATCCCCCTGGCCCTGCACACAGCCTCATCTGTTTACCCCAGGGTCATATTACATTTTCTGTGTGTGGTGTGAAGTGAAGAAGTTTCAGAAGTGCTCGCCACAGTGTGTGGGAAGCTCAGAGCCCATAGGTTGGCTTAGTGACAGTGGGTTTCATTGTTGCATGGTCCACCTGGGTCATTTTCTTGAGGCAGATCTGTGCCCATGTCTTTAGACCTTTGCTTTGGGGCTCATCAAATACTCCAGAAGAGTCATCAGGTTCTCACCTGGAGGATGTAGGTCTGGCTTTCAGTAATTTTAGGAGCAAAATTGAGAAAAAAGACTGCTGATCTCAGCAGTCAATATGTAGACACTCTCTTGACTCTCTCAGTTTTTGGTGCAGTGCACCTACCCTCAGATGTGCCTGCTACCCCCCTGTCTAGAGACGCCCCCTCCATCTCACACTCTCCAGAGCACGTCACTTATCTTCCACTGGAGCTGGGGAGCCTTACTAAACAGGGCAGAGGAGTCGTGTATCTATGTGGAGCAAGGATCTGGGAACTCACCTATTTCCTAAGACTTTGTCAGTCTCTTCTTCTGTAATTAGCTCATCCTTCACCCCTCCTTCCACAGCTTCCTCATCCTACCAATTCCGAGCCTTGGGGGGGGTAATTAATTGCAACTTAGGTTGTGTCTGAGCTTCCCTTGCTGCTAAATTAGGAATATCTTTTAGATCTTGGGTAAAGTACCTGTTCTTAAACAAGGCACAAAAAGTGTTGACTGTGAAAAATTATTCTTCACATTGTTCATCACCTTAAAAAAAAGTGTCAAGTCTGCCAAAGGTTTGATATCAAGAAGATAACAAAAAATGCCTACACCTCAATATGAGGAGGGTGATTAGCTCAATTAAAAATGAGACTTGAGGGACTTCCCTGGTGGCGCAGTGGTTAAGAATCTGCCTGCCAATGCAGAGGACACGGGTTCGAGCTCTGGTCCGGGAAGATCCCACATGCGGCGGAGCTACTAAGCCTGTGTGCCACAACTACTGAGCCTGCACTCTAGAGCCCGCGAGCCACAACTGCTGAGCCCTTGTGCCACAACTACTGAAGCCCGCGCACCTAGAGCCCATGCTCTGCAACAAGAGAAGCCACCACGATGAGAAGCCTGCACACTGCAGCGAAGAATAGCCCCTGCTCGCTGCAACTAGAGAAATCCCACGTGCAGCAAGACCCAACGCAGCCATAAATAAATAAATGAATGAATGAATGAATAAAAAGGAGAGAGACTGGACGTGTGTTTCACAGAAGAGGAAACACAGGGGGCTACAGACCTTTGAAGAGCTGTTTAGCACCTGGGTAATGAGGGGAAGGCAGGTCACAACCACCACCGGAGACCATACTTCGCTCACTGGATCGTGCATTGGAGGATTAGGAAGTGGGACAGAGATAAATGTCATAGACTTTGTGGGTCCACACATCCCCTTACATATACCAGATGAGGCTAAAAACTGCTCCAGCTACTTTGGAGAATAATTGAGTATTAGCTCATACTTTGGAGAAGAAAGTAGCTTAATTCTACTCCCAGGATACACCCAAGAGAAATTCTTTTGCGTATCACAAAAGGAGACATATACAAGGATAGTCATAGCAGTACTGTTCACAATACCAAAAACCTGGAGCCCCGGCCCAGGGGCTCATCCACAGGAACGTGGCATACTATACAGCAGAAAGAGCAAAAGAACGCGTGTGATATGCAGCAAGATGAATGACTCAGCAATATAATATTAAATGAAAAAGTTAGCCCCAGAAGATTACAGACAGCATGAAACACTTTTATAAAATTAAAAACTTAAAATTATATATATACATTGATTATCAATAAATCTATATATGTTATAGGTTATATATATTTCATGGATACAAAAATAAAAAAAGCAAGAGAAAATTGAATATAGGTGGGATTTAGGATAATAGTTACTTCAGATGGGGAAGCAGAGGAATGAATTGGTGGCGAGGACCATTTGGTTAGAAGCAGGTTATCGTCAAGGTCCTAGGTTTTGTTTTGGGTGGTAGGTTTGTGGGGTCCTTGTTACATTACTGAAAATAATTGGATAATTAAATACAGGGGAAAAAAAATAAGCCTAAAGGGCCTAGGGTTCCCAAGGTGAAGTAGAGCTCCTTGCTCACATGGACCTTAGCGCTTTGGTTGTCTGTTTCGTTTGTTTTTTTTAAGAGGTAGCACTCTGAACCCTGGAACAAATGCTTTGTAGTTAAAAGTCATAAAAAATATGTTGCTCTAAAGTTAACGATATGTTTTAGGTGTGATTCATATATGGATACGTATCATGTACTTTATAGAGTATTTAGTGCATAAATGTTTCTAGCTATTTCTGTTCTTTCATAGAAATTTTACATGTTTTTTCCCTTTCTTAGGACAAAGTTAAACTATAATCCTCCAAAAGATGATGGATCAACCTATAAGATTGAACTTGAAGGGATATCGGTAATGGTTATGAGAGAGATCCTGGATTACATCTTCAGTGGGCAGGTATGATGAGACACAGAGGAAGGAGGACTGAGTAGAGGCTCCTCAAGCTCAGGGTGAGGGTCTCCTTCATCCACTCTGTGACCGAGCAACACCGCCATCTCCATCTTCTGTCACTGTGTGCTTGACTTGGGTCTCCTCCTGGACATGGCACCCAAGGGTGTTCTTCCGGGGCTCTGCCCTTGAAGGAAAAGCAGACTAAGCAAGATCTTACCCAAATCCCAGGTTTTGTTTCTACCGTCCTGAGCTCCACCTTCCAGTCTGAGACGTGAGGAACATGGGATGCTCCCTTCACTGCTGTCTTTTTGTTCTTTAAATCTTAATTCCAGTCTTGCTTTGTACCCACACTATCGGGAAACTCGTTCTGTCTCCACAGCATGGACTTGGGAGCCTCCTTGGGCGGTGGGGATTATTTTGTAGAAATAAAGACTTCGAGATTCACACCAGTGACAGGCACGTGCATCATACTCATGATGCCTCCGTCCTGTTGCCTCAGGAGGACCAACATCCCTGTTCCCCCACGTTCTTTCTTTCTGATTTCCCTTTAGTCTCTGTACCCATTTATATTTCTGGGGACTTCATGAAAGCCAAGGAAGAAAGCGATCAGTGGCTAGTGGTCCTTTCCCTTTCTTTGCCCTCCTCCACCCCACTACTCCCCTGTTTATGTGATTTAAAGTGTATAGCGTGAGGACTCTTAAGGATAATCTTGGGTGTGAATTAGGAAGAAGTTCATGTGCCTCACATCTCATTACGCAAGAGTACGTTTTATCTTTACTCCTTTTGAGGGCTCATGTCCTGCTCTCTCCTTTATTCCTTCTTCCTCATTCTTCTTTTAATTTTCCTTTTGTAAAGGCTCTGTCTCCTACATAAGTATTCTGAGTGTACTGCTTACTTTCTCTAAATACGTTCATTCTGTCCAGAGTCAAACTCGGTGATCGTCATCCTCTTTGAAGTTTTTTTATTTCACTTCATGATGTTATCACTTTCTCTTTTCTCTGAACACTGGGTGGTGGGTGTGTGGAAATAAGGTTATGTGTATGATTATTAAAAATAAATGAATTTAAACCAGTTTGGGGACAGCCCTTAAAATACTGGCAGTGCTCTTTAGCATCACAAAACCAGGCTTAGGTCCAAACTCTTATCTAACTTGTAAAGTCAGTTCAGTGGCAGTTATAACAAGTTAGAGGAGTGTATTCATGTTCAGGCTTGCATTGGAAATTTGAAACCTTATTTATCTATGGTACAGAATGTGCAAATTGTGGTAAAATGTTTCTTGCTGCACTTCACTGTGAAATCTCTCCTTAACGCTTCCTAATGGAGGATAAATACCCATTCTTTCGGAGAGTCTGGACCGTTCGTGATTGTGACAGTATTTTAGGGGCCTGTTTCTTGATGTTGCCTTACTGTTGCGTAGAAAAACTGTGAAGTGGGTGGAGGAAGAAGCATCAGTCAAGAAATTGAAGAAAATTAAGGGGAAGTAAATGTTCACAATGATTTAAAAAAAAAAATCTTAGGGATTTATTCCAGAAAGTAGCTTTGAGACCAAATTGTATCTTTTGCACCAAGTGCAATGTTTGGTGTTCAGAATGAGGCCCCTCGGGCAGTGTGGCTCTCCCTCTCTTCAAGGGTCCGTGTGGTATCTTCCACGTACCATTTGGCAAAGAAGTGAACTTAATGTATTTGGAGGCAGGATTTTCATTAGTTCAGGGGCTAGCATTTAAAGAAATCGCCTTCAGTTTACCATAGAATGTGGAACTTGCCATTTCCTAAGCATTTCAGTCATTTGAGGTTTTTCTCTAAGTATAGAAGCGAGCCCCATGGACAGTTCACCATGGCAGGGATATTGGTGGTTCATCTCAGTAAAGGAAGGGAAGAGCTGGGAAAAGTTAATCAGCCGTGCGCTGCCTATGTTGTCCGCAGGTGCCTTGGTGCCCTCGGACTTTTGTTGAAAACAAAGCTGAACCGTATGAAATTGCTCGTTTTCAATCATCTTTGACCTCTACAAATGGAGCTTTCATATGGTCCAGCCTGATAGATTAGTGGTTGCGTTCTAAATATATACATTCAAACATAGACTATCTATGATCATTCTTACAGATCCGGCTGAGCGAAGATACCATCCAAGATGTTGTGCAGGCAGCAGACCTGCTCCTGCTGACGGATCTTAAAACTCTCTGCTGTGAGTTCTTAGAAGGCTGCATTGCCGCCGAGAACTGCATCGGAATCCGAGACTTTGCACTCCACTACTGCCTGCACCACGTCCATTACCTGGCCACAGAATACCTGGAGACTCACTTCCGAGATGTCAGCAGCACAGAGGAATTCCTAGAACTGAGTCCTCAAAAGCTTAAAGAAGTGATTTCTCTTGAGAAGTTAAACGTTGGCAATGAACGATATGTATTTGAAGCAGTCATCCGATGGATAGCACATGACACAGAAATAAGAAAGGTACCCGTACTTTATAGCATGCTCTGACTTTGCCTTTTCACTTACTTATTCATTTGTTTGTTTATTTTTAATCCAAATTCTAGATGTTTTATTTTTCTCCTCCAACTTGAAAAACTGACAAGGTTGTGATCTAAACCATAACCTGGAAAACATCTTCCTATAGCCTCACTAAAGCAGTTGGTTGTTCAGACGAGTCTACCAAAGTCCATGTAACTCATCATATAGCAATGAAAATAGTAATACTTACAAGTCACATGATATCCTTTGAATGTTGTTATTAAGGGGAAAGGGATTTCAAGCTAAGCTGGAGAGTATAGAAATGCACCCTATACTCCTCATCCTAGCTTTCAGCATCCTTCCCTCTGTGATGGTGGGCTAACCCCTACAGGGACTCTGATGCAGGAAGTGGGGTGAGAAAAGGGCACATGGAATTCTGGCAGAGGGCTGAATTCTGGCACTGGGCTCTCCCTGGAGTGACTGACACCACTGGAGGAGAAAGTGGGAGAGCATTCCGGAGCTTTCATGGCAATGAGGTTCCAAATAGGAAGGTTCTAGGAGTGACAGCCTAGGAAGGAAGGGTCTTAGAGAATATCAGGCTTGAGATCCACATTGTTAATACATTGGGGGAGGGAGCTTTCACCTTTAAATCACAAGGCTTTAAGTCTAATATTTATATACTAGAGCCTAGCTCCAGTTACTATATCAAAATCAAAATAAAGAAATATATTAGGTTTCAGAGTGGCTTTCAGAATGCATAATTGCATTGTTAATTGTTCTTAGTAACTCTTGGCTTACATTTTAATGATTATCTTGTAATTTTTAAATTTTCAGGCCCATGAGCATGTCCACTTAGAAACCACATTCGTAGCTTCAGCTCCTTAGTACAATTAGTGTTCTGTTTTCCCCATTGGTGGGGTAGATTGGGAAAGGGGATAGAAGAGTTTCCACCTTGCTGCCACCACTGAAGTATCTTCTCTCTGACCCTCTTCTTGCCTTAAAGTGATGAGGGCATATAAGATGGAACGGCTGCTGGGAAACAAGAGGCAGTTCCTCATCCTGTGGTTAATCTGAACTTGGTGCTGTAAGGACTGTTGGCTTTTATTACTCAGGGTATAAAAGAGTGTACCTTAAAATGACAATTTCAAAGCCCAGAAAAACTAGTCGCCTTATGTACGTAGGGTGCTATAGTCAGTTGGTTCAAATCTGATGATTGAGTATGAAAAGTATATCATTCAGGGACTTCCCTGGTGGTCCAGTGGTAAAGAATCTGCCTTCCACTGCAGGGGACGTGGGTTCGATCCCTGGTCGGAGAACTACGATCCCACATGCCGCGGGGCAACTAAGTCCGCACACCACAAGTAGTGAGCTCGCGTGCCTCAATGAGAGAGCCCGCGTGCCACAAACTACAGAGGGAAAACCCTCATGCCACAACTGGAGAGAAGCCCACATGCTGCAACTAGAGAGAAACCCTAGCAGACCGCATACCGTAATGAAAAGATCCCTCATGCCTCAACAAAGAGCCCATGTGCTGCAGATAAGACCCGACGCAGCCAAAAAATAAATAAATAAATAAGGAAAATAAACAAGTAAAATGCATGAATATTTTTTTAAAAAGTATATCATTCACATTATACATGTTAGATAATTTTTAACAGTAATTACTGAAGAAATGATTATATAGTACTCAGGATTTCTTTTTTGAAATTTGGCTTTTTCAGATTTTTCTTGTAATGTTAATGTTGATACATGTTCATTATCTAGTTGACCATATTGTATCAAGCTATTCCTGTATATGACGTTTCTATAAATGTGACGTAACTCACGGCACATCCAAGCATGTGAAATAAGGCAAATCCTAGCAGGGTTCTTCTAAGTTTTCCTGTTGCTGTGGGAACCCTGTAGGGCATTAAAGAAAGCTGCTTAAAACTTCGCAGTGACACATCAAATATAAATCTGAAGTGATGGTTTTCTTTGAGTTAAACTTTTATTTATCAAGGCCAAGGGAAGTAGAAAGAAGAGGGGCCGTAAACACATGCAAGCAGTACTGACCCTTACCACTTGCCTGTTGATGATCTGACTGTCAATCATTTTAGTCTTCCAGGAGTGGGAAAACGCATATTCTAAATGTACCACGCATGCTCCACTTTTCCTCCCCGTGCTTTCCGCCCTCCAGGTCCACATGAAGGATGTCATGTCAGCGCTGTGGGTTTCAGGGTTGGACTCGAGCTATTTACGGGAGCAGATGCTGAATGAGCCGTTAGTCCGAGAGATTGTCAAAGAGTGCAGCAACATCCCTCTGAGCCAGCCGCAGCAGGGGGAGGCCATGCTCGCCAGCTTCAAGCCCCGGGGCTACTCGGAGTGCATCGTGACCGTTGGCGGAGAGGAAAGAGTGTAAGCCTGGCTGTGAGCCGTTTGATGGGTGGTGGTGTGAGGGAAGAGAGATTGCCACGTAAACAGAAATTTATAACACGCTTCAGTATCTAAAGCCTAATAGCAATAGGTTTTTTTAAATGTTTGAAACATTCTTTAGCGTAGTAAAACTAGTCATAGTTACTATAAGCAGAAGTACATAAAACATATTAACTACTACTCAGTTATCTCTCTCCTTAGTTCACGGAAGCCAACAGCAGCAATGCGATGTATGTGCCCCCTTTATGACCCTAATCGGCAGCTGTGGATTGAACTGGCCCCTTTAAGCATGCCGAGAATCAACCACGGCGTCCTCTCAGCAGGTACCGTGCTGTCATCAAGTTTACCTAAACACAAGATCAAGTAATGTCATTTCAGAGTTGTGCAGAATGACTCAAAACCTTTTAAAGAAATAATTTTATTATCCCTCTGTGGTGACTTTTTCAGGGTGGCTCTAGCTTCCAAGACTATGGTAAGAAGAGTGTCTTCTGTCAGTCCTTATCGTTCCCAAATCTTAAATACGTAGCTCTTTTTAAGACGTCACTTGAGGAGCATTTTATTGGATGAGTTAACTGATAGAAGAGCAGAACTCAGTGACTCTTACCACCCGTTAGCTGGATGATCACACCTGAGGCGCAGGACTTCTTTGAGCCGTGATAGCCTCTCATCTTGGAAAGTTGTGCGGTGTAGAATCGCAACATGTAACTATATTCAAAATAAGAGTGTCATATAAAAGCAGGCATTTCATATGAAACTTGAGAAAATATTGCTTAACTTAGCTCTGGCTTAAAGTTGTTTTATGACAGGAAGTATGTTTTAGTTGACGTTTACAAGTTTGGAATGTTATTCAAAGCTTTCTCTCCAGGAGGTGATGGGGAAGGCTGTCCTTGCCGCCTTTCTCTTCACCTTGGATTTGCCTTGTTGGCTTCATCCTGCAAGTGCCATTTCACTTCATTCTAACTATTGTTAGCAGTTCTTCTTTTATAGTCTTTGCTTGCCCACAAACATTACCTTAAAATTTTTAAGCTATGCCACACTGTACCATATTTTAGATATGCCTAAAGCTATGGGATAGAAATGGAATCGTAGGTTCCACAATTATTGAAGTTTTTGTCAATGATAATCAGCTGGATGGAGTGGTGTAGGCAACAGGTTGTGGGTCTGATTTCTCTGTTCCTTCTTAAAATTAGTTTCCTTAAGTTGTCCTACCATAATGTGTATACATGTGCATAATTTTCACACATGCACACCTACCACAAAGGTTCCTATATCACTGATTTTCAGATTTCCTAGAGAGGTTGTTGTTTCAGAAACTTGAAACAGTGAGGAGAGGAATTGTGCCCAGTTGTATTCATTGAAGTTGTGAAATGACTGAGTAGTTCCTATTTGTCCAGCTCGTTCTGTGTTTCTTCTTTTCTTGCCTTTTTTCAAAAAATTGATTGACTTTTTTGTCATTCGGTTTTTTCCCTCTCTACCAGGTTAGAAGTTATATTCTATGTCTATATTCCTTTGAAGGTCACTTTATGTTTGTTTTGTTTTGTTTTTTTAATATTTACTTATTTATTTATTTGGTTACATTGGGTCTTAGTTGTGGCAGGTAGGTTTCTTGGTTGCTGCTCACAGGCTCCTTGGTTGCCGCTCGCCAGCTCCTTAGTCGTGGCACACATGTGAGATCTAGTTCCCTGACCAGGGATCGAACCCGGACCCCCTGCATTGGGAGTGTGGAGTCTTAACCACTGCTCCACCAGGGAAGTCCCCTGAAGGTCACTTTTGAATCCACAGCCTGTACTGTTAACAAAGTCTAGTAGTATAAATAGTACATTTATACTCTTTATTTTTCACATTCCATAGTCTTACAGTATTAAAACACATGGTTATTTATAAGTAACTATTTACATATATATGTTTATCTGTTTTATACACATATCTGTAGATAGTGTTCATTTAGATTTATCCACATATTTACCACTTTCTTTGTTTTTCCCTCTTACTCCACAAACTTTCCATCTGGGACCATTTTCCTTCTCTCTGAAGTTCATCCTTTTGAATTTCCTTTAATGTGGGTCTAGTGGTAGCAAACTCTTAGATTTGTTTGTCTAAAGATGTCATTATTTTGCCTTCATCCTTAAAGGATATTTTTGCTGGGTATAGAATTTTAGGTTGGCATCTATTGTTGAAGATGTTTTTCCACTGACTTCTGTCATTCCTGTTGTTAAGTCAGTTGTCAGATCTAAAGTTCTGCCTTTTCTCTGGGCTGTATTTAAGATTTTCTTGTTGTCTTGATTTTTCTGCCATTTCACTGTAGTGTGCTTAGGCAACATTTTATTTGAAATTTTACCATATTTGGAGACTGTTGGGCATCTTGACTGTGTAGCTTGGCCTTTCATCAAATCTGGAAACTTCTTGTTTGTTATGTCTTCATATGTCATCCTTGTTCCTTCTCCTCTGTCTCTCTGCTTTTGGAAGCCAGATCAGACATGGCTAGACCTTTCTACTCCAGCCCCTGCCTTCTATCTTCTTTTTGTTTTCTTTTTCATCTTTTTGCTTCTCCATGTTGCTCTGTGATTTCTTTTGATTTATCTTGCACTTAATGAATTCTCTCTTTAACTGTGATGGATCTGCCATTAAATCCATCCATTGAATTTTTTATTTAATCTGTTTTTATCTTTTTTTCCCTAGAAATGCTCTATAATTTTTTTTCAAATCTACTATGTCACTTCTCTTCTTCTAGAGTTACCTTCACATTTGTCTTTTTTAAAACATAGTGAGCATTGTTGTTTTATTGTCTTTCTGATTACTCCAATATTTGAAATTTGGAATCTTTGCAAGACTACTCCCTATTGTCTGCTTCTGCTGTTTCTTCTTAATAGAGTCTGGTTTCTTTGTACACCTGAGTATCTTTGGCTTAGTGCCAAAGATTGTTTTATTAAAAATTATTTGTAGGGGGCTTCGCTGGTGGCGCAGGGAGAGTCCGCCTGCCGATGCAGGGGACATGGGTTTGTGCCCCGGTCCGGGAGGAACCCACATGCCGTGGAGCGTGAGCCTGGGCCCATGAGCCATGGCCGCTGAGCCTGCGCGTCTGGAGCCTGTGCTCCGCAACGGGAGAGGCCACAACAGTGAGAGGCCCGCGTACCGCAAAAAAAAAAAAAAAAAAAAAAAAAATTATTTGTAGGGATAATGTGATGTTTTAAAATCTTAGAATGTTAGAATCTAAAACTTAGATAAACATACTTTTTTCCATAGAACTTTTGTGGTTTTTTCTGCCAGTTGCCTGAAAACACTACTAATTTGTAATTACTGTAAATCGAATTCCAATTTTGAGATTTCCTAGATAAGCAAGGAGATTTAAATCTGGCTTCTAATTCTGGTTGGCCTTCATCCTGATGGTTAGAACTTCAGCGAGGCTTTCCTGCCAGAAGCCACGCTGTCTGTGGGCCTGGGATTTAGATTTCTATCTTCTTCATCCCCTCAAAGCCATTAAGAGAAAGGTTGCATTTTTCCCAGATTGCCAAACGCCCTCAGAGCAAAATGGTTTCCATGCATGGTAACCTCTCTAGGGCCCACATTTCCCTTCAGTTTTACCATAGTGTCTTGTTGGCTTCTTCTCCTTTAAGAAGACTATTTTAAATAGAGTCTGGGGAACAGAACAGATGAACTGAGATAACTCAAAGTCACTTGCTGACCGGGTGGGTGGTGTTAGTTTTCCTTTTAAGGTGCAGGGTAGTGGGAATCCACTCAGAGATCCCGAGGCAAGTGAAATGGTCAGAGTGACTCACAGATTTGGCTCTATCACCCAGGCTTGGTAAGATCTCGAACCCGTTGTTGTCAGAGAAGGTATCTCCACATCCTATCTCTGCCCTTACGGCATTTGTATTTGACTAGAGATAGGTGTTGAAAACTTACATTTCAACTTCCTTGCGTGTCTTCTTTGATTTTTTGCAGAAGGATTTTTGTTTGTATTTGGGGGCCAAGACGAAAATAAGCAGACCCTGAGCTCAGGAGAAAAGTATGACCCAGATGCAAACACATGGACGGCACTGCCACCAATGAACGAGGTAAAATACTGCTTTTGTAATTTGTCTGATGTTTCTTTTTTCCCTTTAGCACTTTTGTTTGCTTTGCGTTTGAGTATAAGGAAAGAGGTAGCAGCCTCACCAAGCCCCCCTGCCTGGTATGCTCGTGCCCCCCTCCCGGCTCTGCTCCCTGTGCCTTCCCTCGCTCCCCCTTCTGAAGCCTCCTAGGAGTGCACTTGCTTTGGGACCTTTGCCAGGTACCCACATGGCTCGCTGCTTGCTTCCTTCAGTGTTTGTCCATATGGCTCCTTCTCAGCGAGGCCTCCCCCGGCCTCTCAGCTCTCCTGCCCCCTCCCCTGCTTTCTTTCTCTTCATACCACATAGAACCTCCTCACATACTAGATCTTTCTCAACGGTTCGCACAAACTTTTTGATGATGGCAGCGCATTTTGTTTGTGTGGTCAGCGCTCTCCCTTCAGTGCTGGAGTGGGGCTGGGCACCCAGGAAGTGCTGTGAGTGGATGAGTGTGAAACACATCAGGTTCTGTTGCTCCAGGCAGCCTTAGCCCGGGCCTCTCGCCCTCCCACCCCCACCTCTCCAGCCACAGGCAGTGCTGTTGACGTGGACCTTACTTGACTTCACACGTCAGCTGGGAACCACTTGCTGCCCACTGCTGTACAAAGATCATTTTACAGAGCCACACAGTAATAGTTCTCTTTCTTGTCATGAGCTGTTGTGAGTAAAAAGTAAGGATTCTGCCAGTGAATTCACCACGTGTGTAGTTCCCCTGTTCCGGGAAGTTCCTGGACTTGGGTTCTCTGTCTATTGTGATAGAAGAGTGAGCTGCTAGGGAAATCAGAAGTATTTGAGAGAGATGGTTTTGAGCCTGGTATCTCTTGGCTGGAACGCTGGAATGTAAGAGTATCTGTAACTCTTATTAAATGTATGAATATCAGCTTGCAATCTGATAGTTGGCCTTTTGTCTACAAAGATCTTTGATGTCTTTTCAGGCAAGACATAACTTTGGAATCGTGGAGATAGATGGGATGCTGTACGTTTTAGGAGGAGAAGACGGTGAAAAAGAGCTAATTTCCATGGAATGTTATGATATTTATTCTAAAACCTGGACAAAACAACCCGCTTTAACCATGGTTAGAAAGGTGAGAACGATATCTTGTGATAACTAATTCACAAATTGGATTTTAAAGTTATGTTTCTTCATTTCCTACATATGCCTTTTAACACAATTGATAGTGTTAAAAGAATTAACATTATAGAACTCTGTCTTTGTTGGTAGCTTGCCTTCACTATTACCAGCCACACACCAAGCTAGGAAACGGTGTGTGAGAGCGTTTACCTTGGCAGTGGGCTCTGGGCAGCGCTGCTGTGTCCCAGGCCCACGCCTGATAAATGCTGTGTGATTGCACTAACCTAGGAAGGAACCAGGTCTCCCAAACCTGTTTTCTTAATCGTTGTGCAGAACTGGGGAGAAACATTAATCCATAGGCAGAGAACTGCCATTGCAGAGCAGGATGAAAACAAATGGCTCATGTTAGCTGTTTACAGCTTAGTCTGTATTTCTTTTCCCTGGTGGAGGCTGGAGTTTCATCATCATGCCAAAGCCTTGTCCAGCGCCCTAGGTATTTTACACCGTGGGTACCGGGATTTACTCATAACATGATCTCTCACTGTCTGTGCCCTTTCGACTGACTTACTTGGGGCAGGAATTGGATGATGTCTTGCTCCAAGGAGTCCCCATCTGGGACTCTTGAAATAGTGGTGAGGACAGAGAGCCTGGAAAGCCTCTTTAAGAGTTAGGATTATTTACTCACTTAGCGGAATAGTATTAGATGGAGTTAATCCTTTTCTGAGGATTAGCAGTGTGTGTATTACCTTGCTCTTCTCATTTTTAAAAGCCTCTGTTGTAATATTGGAAGGCACCATACATAGTCTTACTATTAGAAGTCAGATCCTTTTCCAGATATTTGCCAGTGCTCTCTAGCCAAGCTGGTATTTACTCGCCCAACTTTAATTATAAATGTTGCGTCCCCCACTGTTGCTTTCTCCTTTCAGATTGGCTGCTATGCAGCTATGAAAAAGAAAATCTATGCCATGGGTGGGGGATCATATGGAAAACTCTTCGAGTCTGTGGAATGTTATGACACACGGACCCAGCAGTGGACCGCTATCTGTCCACTGAAAGAGAGAAGGTGAGAGAACTTGGATAAGGACTGTGCATAGCCCCCTTCACCTGGCTTTTGTTTTTCCCTTCTTTCCAGCTAATCTGTTATTTGACTTAGCATTTGGTTGATATAACATTAAATTAATAAGCCATTTCCTGAAAAAGGAAGACCCCTGTATTTGTGAAACGTTGAATGGCGCAGAGCTAAAACAAGCGTAAGAGGAATTATGGAATTGGGTCATGAGTTGTAAATCTAATACCTAGTATGCCCTATGTGGCCTTTCAGGTTTGGAGCTGTAGCCTGTGGAGTCGCCATGGAACTGTATGTATTTGGGGGAGTCAGAAGTCGTGAGGACATCCAGGGGGGCGAGATGGTAACCTGCAAGTCGGAATTCTACCACGATGAGTTTAAAAGGTATTTATGAATGGTTTCATGCGGCTTCTGCAACTTTTTCTTTATGCTTTCAAAGGCATGTTTTGCTTTGTTTAGTTTTGTTTTCAAATTATTTCATTGAATTTATCTATTTATGTCTAATGCATAGTAGATATTTATTCAGTGACTTCGGAAATCTTGGTAACTCATAGGAAAGCCATAGAAGAATGTTTCTAAAATGTAGATCAGACCTTGACACTTTTGATAGCTTTTAGGAGAAAGTTTAAACTCCTTAACTTAGCAGATATGGCCTTTTGTGATTTGGCCTATGTCTACTGTTTCTGCTACTATTCAACCAGATGGGTCACTTGGGTCCCACTGAGTGACTTTTTTCCTCCAAAACATGGTATGATTGTCTCAGCTCTGTGCTTTTTTTTTTTTTTTAACATCTTTATTGGAGTATAATTGCTTTACAATGGTGTGTTAGTTTCTGCTTTATAACAAAGTGAATCAGTTATACATATACATATACATATGTTCCCATATCTCTTCCCTCTTGCGTCTCCCTCCCTCCCACCCTCCCTATCCCACCCCTCTAGGTGGTCACAAAGCACCGAGCTGATCTCCCTGTGCTATGCGGCTGCTTCCCACTAGCTATCTGTTTTACGTTTGGTAGTGTACATATGTCCATGACACTCTCTCACTTTGCCTAGAGTCTGTCATACAGAGTGAAGTAAGTCAGAAAGAGAAAAACAAATACCGTATGCTAATGCATATATATGGAATCTAAGGAAAAAAAAAAAAGGTCATGAAGAACCTAGGGACAAGACAGGAATAAAGACACAGACCTACTAGAGAATGGACTTGAGGATATGGGGAGGGGGAAGGGTAAGCTGTGAGAAAGCTCTGTGCTTTTGTACTATTCTCTTTGCCTAATATTTCCCTTCCCATGTTTATCCAGTTAATTTGGCCTCTTCCAAAACTCTGCTTAATCATCACTGCCCAGAGAAAGCCTTCTCACACCTCGCAGTCTGAGTCAGGCTCCTCAGTCTGGGATCCTATACATCTCTCTCTTGGATGTGATAGAGGTAACGGAAGCTCCTTCAGGACAAGTTCCAGCTCAGCTTTGGGTCCTAGCTTCTGGCATCATACCTGGCCAGTGTCAGACACTCAGTAAACGTGGTGTCAGAGATTCTTAAAACATCTGACAGGCTGCCATATGTCTTGTAAAGTAGGCAGCATCTTTCCAACCCCGTCACTTCCCTCCTCTGACACGTTATATTGTTGTAGCCACCAAACAGTATTGTTATTGCAGTAATATGTTCAAATCCTACAGGGAAACTGCCCTGCTGAAGTTAATCTTGTGATAGCATTTCAACTGTGTTACCAGAAGGGGGCGCCAGAATATAATGTCCAAGTTCATATTATTTTAGATAAGGGCAAACAATGAGTGGTTGCCAAGATTTTAGAAATATGTATAAATGTTACCTAACTATTAGTGTATTTTAAAGTTAGGATATTTGCATAGCCTTTTCCCCCCCTTTTTCCTTCAATTACAGGGAGCAAACAGTCTTAGGAAAATTTACTAGACAACGTGTGAGAGCAGTTTGAGAATGCTTGCTCTGGTAGCGGTGGGGGGCAGAATTTCAAGGACTTTGCTACACTTCTCTTCCATAATATGTTACTGCGAGGGCTGACTGTTCAAGGTATGAAGTAGTTTATTAATTTCTTGCCCAAATGAATCCCAAAACAGTGTGCCCAACCTCATTAACAAGCAGTGGTCAGTACGTTTGGTTTCTGATAAAATATTGTTATAAGCCTTTGTCATAATGACTGAATTACTGTTTGGACAGTGTGAGCTAGAGAGCTATAAACTCGCTTGCTGAAGTAATCAGGGTTGCTTATGGTTTTACCATTTTCTGTCCCTATTTTGATTGTGTAGGACTTAAATCTGGCTGTAGAGTTTTTTTTCTGCCCTTGATATGCTAGCAATTATTAGAACCTTTAGATTTCTATCAGGTTGTCTCATATTAGTATAGTTAAGAAGCTTCAGATATGAGTATATTACTTGCTTTCGGTTCATAATTGTTAAACGTGAGTGTTGCTTCTTCCTTGCTATTTAAAAGCACTTACAGATAAAATTTGTATTATCTTTAGTTGGCTTATATTCAAGCTTTCCAGTGTTGATTCACAAGCAGAATGAAGAAAGCTTAACTTCTGTTGATATATAGGATTCCTGTTTAGATAACACTAAACATGCACATAACACTAAGTGCCGTGTATTAACTCATTTAATCTTCAAAACAACCCTCTGAGATATAGTTACTCTTTTTATGCCTATCTTGCATACGAGGAAACCAAAACACAGAGAGGTTAAGTAATGTGCCCCAAAACACACAGGTAGCAGGTGGCAGAGCTGGAATTTGAACTCGGGCCCCAGAGTCCACATTTTCAGCCACCACACAATATTGCCTTAAAAATATAGGCTTTCCCATAAATATCTATAAAAGGAAAAAAAATCTATAAGTAGTTTATTTCTTTAAAGATCAGATGTTTCCAAGTGTGTGATATTTGCATACTCTGGAAACTGTTGCCAGATGAACAACCTGCATTAGATTGGAGACCATTTACTGTTTTTAAGTAATCTCTTGTCTTTCCTGTCTTTGTTCCCTATTTTTAGGTTAAAACTTTCCTGGAAAAATGCCATATCTTACTATTTTCTGTGTTTCTGACTAAAAACAAAACTATGTGAAGGAAAGCCAAAAAAAATTGCCATTATTTATACCAAGTCATGGCAACAACTTCATATATCCAGAAAGACAGTATCTCTATTTCTGTTCCTTGTATCCCTGTTCTTTTACTCGTACTACCATCCTCCCAGTGGTCCATATTCAAAATAAGGTCATCTTTGATTCTCTCTTACGCTTCACATCTCATGAGTTGCCAAGTTTTTTCTTTTTTCTTTTTAAACTCTGTAGTATTTTTCACACATTCCCCCCCCTTTATTTTTCTGCCCTGACTCCAGTGAGCTCACTCTTTTATATGTGCAAAGTCTTCTAACCAGTCTCTCTAATACATTTCACCTACTTGTGCTTTTGAAAGATTAATCTGACGTTGGTCATTTCATCGTGATGGAAATTCTTCCTGTTTCCCCATTGCTTACCAAGTAAAGATAACAGTATTTAGCCTCCTACTTGGGGCCCTCCACGATCTGAGGTTGAGAAAAATGTTGAGCCTTTTTCGCTTTCTCCTTTTCACATGTTCTCTGCTCCAGCTCACTTCTTACAGCCATCCTGTGTTTTATTGTCTCTGTGCATTTGCTCAGCCGAGATGCCCTCCCCCTTTCATTTTTATATTATAGGTAAATCATGTTAACTATTCTTTGAAGCCTACATCTGTGAGTTTCATCTTTTGATGCCTGAATGTATACCTGGACAGACATCTTTGACCACTGGCTGAATCCCCTGTGGTTCTCTGACTTGTGGGTGAGGGACCATTATGGTAGCAAGGGTTAAGTGGAAGTCACTGGAACTTTCCTTCCCTGCTGAGATAGAAAACCAGAAGCAGTACTGCATCCTGAGGAATGTGCAGACATTTGTGCCACCGTCAAAGACTTGAAAATGCAAGAGTCGTGCTATGTATCATATCCCCACTTAATTCACTTAGAAAACGTAGAAAAGTCAAGTGGATTTTGGAAAATAACCGTGAACTTCCATAAACTTAAGCAGGTGATTAAGCGATCACAGCCTCAGTCCCGCGGGTGGGGTCTCTATGCAGCACAGTCCCTGGCCTTGGTGCCGCTGTTGCCTTAGCTGATGCCTTCTCTTCACACCAGTCTGCAGTGACCACCAGCAGCTGTTTCTTGTACCTGGCAGGACCAGCGGTACCCCTGTACAGTGTTGCCTCAGGACTGTGTCAGTTTTGCCGTGTGCAGTATATTATTAGCCCCCAGAGATTTTGCTCACCTTGGTGTGCCGTACTGTATTGGTCTGCCCCGTTGACCATGTTATGCTGTTTGGGTCTGAGGCTTAGGAAGTAGCACATACTACAGATGCCTTTGTAAGACACGTGAGCAAGAGGATGGGAGATGAACGCTGCTCCTAACCAAATCCGCTTCAGTCATGGTCCAGCCAGGAGACAGAAACCGCCTCGTAATCTGCAGGGGAGATTTAATGTACGTAATTATTAACTAGGAAGAGTAGTTAGCTGCTAACAGGTGAGAGAATGCAGAAACAGCCGATGAAGGAAGAGCGACTACAGCCTTTAGGGCTGAGGGAAAGTGCCCCAGGAAGGAGCAAACTGGGAAGAGCCCTCCCTGCCCCGCAAGGCTGGATTTACCTCCGTGGAGGAGGGTGTGCAGTGGCCCCAGATGTGGCAGAGCCCTGGGGTGCCAGGGCCAGAGCTGGTGCGTGGAAGCTGCCTGCTGGCTGGCAAAGGACCACCCTGAGTGAGAGCCACTCTGGTCCCCCGGCACACAGGAGGCGGCAGAGCAGATGGAGGAAGGAAAAGGCCACCGACACCAGGGAAGAAGCCCTTTCCTCTCCCCAGGCTTGCAGTCCCGCCAGCGCTCTCTGTGCTGCGCTTATCTTCTCAAAGAACCAGCTACGCATCCATGTTCATTTTCTCCACTGTGTTTTCTGTTTCACTGGTTTCTCCCCTTGTCTATATTATTTCCTTCCTTTTACTTACTTTGGGTTTATTTTGTTCTTCCTTTTCTAGCTTCTTCAGGTAGCATATTTGATTTTTCAAATTTCTCCTATCTTTTTATCATAAGCGTGTTTTCCTTTCCCTCACTGAGCATCGTCATGGTAGCTGCGTGCAGGTCCCTGTCTGGCAGATAATCCCAGCATCTGAGTCATCTCAGAGTTGGCGTCTGTTGATTGTTTATTTCCTTGCAAAGGGGTTTTCATTTTTCTGGCTCTTTTGTTGAGTAATTCTGGATTGTGTCCGGGGCGTTGCGAACATGACATTGTTGAGGCCCCGAGGTCTCTTGCTGTTGCTTCAGAGACTTGCTCCGGGCATTTAGCAGACAGTGGACTTGGTTAGACTCATGGAGCCTCAGGTGCAAGCATTCGTGGCTCCAGTGTCAGTCAGACGTGACTCAGGTGGATGTCCGTCAGTTTAGTTCTGTACCTCCCATCTTTCTGAGACCCCCGCACACTTCAGTGATCCTTGTTGCCCCAAGATGCTCTCCCCTGATTCCGGTGGCCAGAAAGACGGCAGGGTTTTCTCTAGGGCTTTTGTTCCCCAGAGCTGCCAGCCCCAGGCTGCCTTCAGACGGAGCTACCAAGGAACTGGAAACTCATTCCATGTGGGTGCTTGTTCAGCTTTCAACTTCTTTCCCAAATCTGCCTGCTTCTGCTCGGTCTCCAGAGCCCTCAGGCAGTCTGTCTTTTGTATTTTGTCTAGAGTTTGTAGCTGCTTCTCGTGGGAGGCTCAGCCCAGCCCTCACTGAAGCTCCCTCTCCCCTCCCTCTCCCCTCCCTCTCCCCTCCCTCTCCCCTCCCTCGCTCCTTCCCACCTTCTCTCCTTCCCACCTTCTCTCCTTGCCTGTCTTACCCCTCCCTCGCTGCTCTCTCTGAAGCTTGCCCCATTTTAAAGTTTCCTTTGAGGGAGGGGGGATTCTTAATTCTGAGTTACCAGAGGACACATCGTTGTAGCCTGCAAGTCCCGAGGAGCCCACGTTTGAGAACAGTGTAATAAAGGCATAATATTGCCTTGTCCATTACAAAGATTACTGCTACTTCACGGTGCCTGCTATGTACTAGACACTGTGCAAAGTACTTTACATGGGCTGTTCCATTTCATCCTCACAGCAGACACCTGAGCTTGGTGATGGCGTCCCCACCTTACAAATGACGAAAGAGAGACTGGGTTAGCTCAGTCATCCAAGGTCAACGAGGTGATAAATGGTAGAGAAAGAAATGCAGAAGTACATGCCATTTATACCATTTTTAAAGGCAGCAGCTAAATATATGATCCAATTAAATTCTCATATTTTATGTACTTTGAAGCCTCAGCATTATATAAAATAGATCACATAGGATTATTTTTCTGAAACCCAGGAACTCTGAATCACTGATCTGCTTTGGACCACATCTGGTAGACAGTCCACATAGACCAATATCTTCAGCTTTGTTGTGTTGTTCCAGGGAGGAATTACGTCGAATTCTCAACTCTACGAAATTACTGAGAAATTCCCTCGTATTCTGATGCGTTCTTTCGGTAGATAATCTAGTCGTGTATGTCTTAATTCAGCAGAAGTGCCACCCGCCTTGTGGGCGTGCCTGTGGCCCTGTTGATGGACTTGCTGGAAGGGTTGTATGCCTCTCCAACAGGGTCATCCTGGGAGTGGCTCAGCTGCAGACAGGGCAGGGGAATACTCATCGGCTTTGTTTGATTCAGGACCTGGGAAGAATTGAAATGTCGAGGTTTAGTTATTTATGTTTACTTAGCCTTGAAGACATAAAATATGAACAAACCAGTTGTTGTATTTGACATTTTTCAAACTTTTTCTTTCAAAGGCCTGTTCGGGTCCCCATTTTCACTTTGCATTGAGAGCTCTTAGATGTTTCCCTTTTCCTATTTATTAGACGCATCTCGGAGGCAGGGGCCAAACTGAACTCCCAGTCCCAGCAAACTGCTTGATTCCAATCAACTTCTAGATGTTCGAGGAATCGGATGTTAGGTAAAGGTACTCAGGGGTATGACAGCTTTACAGCAGCTTTGCTTCTGAGTTGTTCCATGATCTTGGGCAAATCATTCTGCTTCTGGGTTTCTTGGGATTAAAAATATGGAAGCTACTACTTTATATAACAGTCTGGGAAGAGTGCTCATTGAAATAAAAGTGCTGTTCTTAGTGAAATAATTTTACATTTGTATTTAACATCAAGATGCTGTAGACCTTAGCCAGTGGCTTCTTGGACACTTGATGGCATAAAGTTAGACACAGGGGAACAGTGCCAGGGCATCTTCGTGCTCTGATGGTGAGTGGAGGCCCAGACACTGGTAGTTCTGAAGGGTTTAGATACATTTCCAAGATCTGGCTGAGGTCTGCTCTGACCTGGCTATGCCTTTAGCTATTAAAGGGAAATTGTTTGGTCAGATTACCTTAAGTAAACATTATTACATAGCAGAGTCATTTGTTTTTGTTTTAAAGCAAAAAACCCTTTTATTTTGGAATAATTTTAGACTTGTAGAAAAGTGGCAAAAATAGTAAGAGCTCCCAAAAGCTTCTCCCAGCTTCACCCAGCTTCTCCTAATGTTGACATCTTACATACCATAGTACAGATATCAAAACCAGGATACTCACATAGGTACAGTATTATTAAGTAAACTACAGACTTTATTCAAATTTCACCAGCTTGCCCACTAATATCTTTTTCTCTCTGCTCCGGGATCCGATCCAGGACCTGACATGGCTTTCAGTTGTTGAGTTTCTTCGGTCTCCTTTAATCTGTGACGGTTCCTCAGTCTTCCCTCGTCCTTCATGACCTTGACACCCTTGAAGGTTATTGGTCAGTTTTTTACTAGGATGTCTCTTCATGTGGGTTTGTCTCATGACGTCTCGCGATGAGGCTGAGGTTGCACGTTTGGGCCGGGAATCCCACAGAAGTGCTGCTGGGCCCTTCTCTGCCCGGCGTCAGGGGGAGCATGATGTCGATAATGTCTCGTTACTGGTGATGCTGATCTTGATGACTTGGTTAAGGTGGCATCTTTTGGGTTTCCCCATTGTAAAGTCACTACTTCTCCCTTTGTAATTAAGGAGTATCTTGGAAGAGAGAATTTGAGAATATGGGAATATACTGTTTCTCCTTAAACTTTCACCACTAATTTAGCATCATTGGTGGACTGGCCTTGCAGTAGTTATCACTGTGCTCTTTGCCTAATGGTGAATTTTCTGCTTCCCTCATTCCTTCTACCTTTGTCAGCTGGAATTCTGTAAAGAAGACCTGCCCCTTCTCCCTAATTTTTTTTTTAATGTATTCAGTCATTTGTTTTTATCAGTATGGACTTATGGATAGTTATTCTGTGAGTTATGTATCCAGTCTATCATTATTCATTGCGTTGCTCCAGTTGTTCCCACCGTGGCCATGGGGAGCTACTGCATATCAGCTCCGGTGTCCTCCTGACACAACTCATCCTGTTTGAAGCTCTTCCTAGGTGGCAGCGCAAGACGATCCAGGCTCATCTTGTATTTTCGGCCTCTTCTGTGGAGTCAGCCACTTCTTCGTGGAGCCCTGGCTCCTTTTAGTGGCTGTTAAATTGATTTTCAACAGAAGTACCAAGCAATGTAGTGGGGACAGAAATGTCTTTTCAGCAAGTGATGCTGGAACAGCTAGGTATCCGTATGGGGGAGAAAAAGGACTTGACTCTTACACCTCATATCATACACAAAAGTTAACTTGAAATGTGTCATAAGACCTAAGTGTAAAAACTGAAACAATAAAATTTCCAGAAATTTTAATTTAAAAAACCTTTGCAACCTTGGAGTAGGCAAAGATTTCCTAGGAGGACATAGAAAACATGAACTATAAAAAGAAAAAAATGATAAGCTGGAATTCATCAAAATTAAAAACCTCTGTTCTCAAAGTCCCCATTAAGATAATGAAAAGACAGTCTACATGCTGGGAAAAAGATTTGTGATACACGTATCCAACAAAGGACTTGTATCCATGAAATAAAAAGAATCTTAAAATTTAATAAGAAGACAGAAAAGCCAATTTGAAAAATGAGCAGATCTTTGAGCAGAAATTTCACAAAAGTAGATACATAAAGTGTCCAGTAAGCACATGCAGAGATGCTTAGCACCATTGGTCTTCAGGGAAAAGCACACCACTCATATGGCTAAAATGAAAAAGACCGACGGTACCCGAGCTGGCAGTAATGCCGAGCAGTTGGAGTTTTCACATGTTGCTCATTGGAATGCAAAATGGCACAACACCCTGGAAAAGAGTGTGGCGTTTTCTTATCAAAGGAAATATACCTTTAACCGTATAACCAAGCAATTCCATAACGTAAGTCCACAAAAGAGCTTTGCCCTCTCAAGTCCAAAATAGCTTCACTCACAATAGCCAGACACTGGAGGCTGCCCAGATGAACCTGAACAGGTGAATGGGTAACAAATTCTGCTGTACCATGTAATGGAATCCTGCTTAAGATTACAAGAAATGAGATAACGACGAAGCCACAGCATGGATGAACCTCCTTCACACTGTGCTGAGTGAAGGAAGCGGACTGGATAGTGCACTCCATGATTCATTATATGCGACGTTCTGGAACAGACACAACTAAGTCTTCAGTGACAGGAAGGAAATGAGTGTGTCCGCAGAAGAGGGGTGTCGGTGTCGTGCCTTGTACTGTAGGTGGCTCACTGAGTTTGTCATCTCAGTCTGCTGAGATGTCGTGGGCACCCTTTGACCTCCTTCATTCTGTCCCTCTGTTTGTTCTCAGGTGGATCTATCTTAATGACCAGAATTTATGCATCCCCGCCAGTTCCTCTTTTGTGTACGGAGCTGTCCCCATAGGAGCCAGTATCTATGTCATCGGAGATCTTGATACAGGTCAGAATGTTACAGTGATCTTGTCGGAACCGTTTCCCGGTGATTCTGAGGCACGGTGTGTCACCTCTGCTTATTCTCACGGCGCAGGTACCAATTACGACTACGTGCGCGAGTTCAAAAGGAGCACGGGAACCTGGCACCACACCAAGCCCCTCCTCCCCTCCGACCTGCGCCGCACCGGGTGTGCAGCCTTACGTATTGCGAATTGCAAGCTTTTCCGCCTGCAGCTTCAGCAGGGCTTGTTCCGCATCCGCGTTCACTCACCTTGACGGGGCCGCGGCGCGGAAGCGGAGCTCCTGACCAAGCGCGCCGGGACGCGGCGCTCTGCGAGGGGACAGAGATGGCAGGCGACCCTTGCTCTGCGCCGGCCTCTGTGCGGTAACACGAGTGGTTTTCTAACGCTTAGAAGCCTGGGCTTCCAGCTCTTGTTCGGGAGAACACGTAACTGCTGAAAAAAAACGAGGAGGAGTCAGTTCCTCCAGGAGATGTGTCCCTAGACCAACCGGGCTAGTCAGCGTCAGAGGAAAAGGGAAGTGGGAATCCGTGTCATGTAAAATCAGGAAGTTACAGCACCAAGGTGCATGTTCCCCGCGGGGAACTCACGTCTGCCTGACCGCTCTGTTCGAGTACCTGGCTTTGGTTAACAAACATGCATATATCAACATATCCAAACATACCGGGGTTGCTTTTCCACTGCACTTGGAAGGAGATATTATGCCTAACTCTGCCCAACAATTTAAGGTTTGTGCCTAAAATGTTAGATTGGACTCAATGCCAGTTAGTCTCCACTTACTACTAGTTCTCTGTCCTAAGAATCTTTTTTAAACTAAATTATGATGAATTGAAACTAAGATAAAATTTCTCTTTTATGACATTCTATCTTAGTAATCCAAAGGATTCAATGAATTAAGGAGTCAGGTGGCAGCCCTCCCATGAATTTAAAGGAAGTTGCTGACTTCTGTGTTAATTCAGATGAAGATGTGTCATGCCGTCATTTCTGGGGTTGTGAAGGATCTCATGCAGTGCCAGTCTTCCTTTCCAACTAACCAGAACTGTTTTATAAATATGAGGGTATTAGTGAGTAGGAGATTTTGTAAAAGAAGGACCTGAGCCGGACAAATAATAAAGGTCTGCTATGACCAAAAAAAAAAAAAAAAGTCCAGAGGAAATATATAGGGATCAAAAACTTTTAAAAGCAATCTGTCTGAAAGCACACAGAGTCTTGTTTACTACTGTCTAGGATTTGAAAACGTGTCTTGGAATGCGAATCCACGTTAAGAATCTAGTCTTTGTAGCAGAATTTTCTCAATGCCGTTCACTAGTACGAGATTCAGACAAATTACAAGTAAAGGTTGGCTGGTAGAATAAACTACCTCAACTTAATTTCATTCTGTTCCTGTAGAGCAAATTAATCCTTTCCTCCTTCCCTCCCTCTCACTCCCATGTCGACCCACTCAACCCCACTCCTCAAAGTGGAAAAAGTCTGTCATTAGTGGTACTTACCTTGTAAGATATTTTGTTTTCCATTCGAATTATACCACCTTAGTGTGAAACCAAGGAGTTCAAAGTGCTTGATGACTTCATCATTTGAATTTTATGCAATATCAGATTTCTGATCAATTTAATACAGAGCTCTTCATTTCTAATTGTTTTCTACAGCTTCCCCCCCCCCTTAGTATATGGCTGTAAGAAGCAGCATTTAGTCTTAATGATTAATAAATGTATAAGTGTATCCTTTGGCTATAAATTTGAGAATAGGAATTTCTCCTAGAAACTTCCTACCTGGAATGTCTGTATGCTTTACCCATGCATATGAAACATCACTTGTCTTTTCCCACCCAGGAACAGTGGAAGTCAATCCAGTGCTAGAAAAGTCACTGAGCAGCCTTGTCTGTGGGAATTCTAAAGAATGTTGTGTGTGCACATTAACTCTCCATCCTGGCAGAGACATGGGTAAAAGGAGGTATAGGGTTTTCCTCTTCTCTATCAGAGGCACTGGGCCAGATTTGCCGGCCATTCACATAACAGTCAGATTTGACGCGTAAGTCAAAGCCAGCCTCTTTGCTTTGTACCGTGTACCAGTCAGCAGTTGTCTGCATGCTTTCCCCAGGATACCTTGGGTGTCTTCTAATCAAAACAAACTGCATGGCCACTGCAAAGAAAGAAAACTTTCTTTGTACAACTAGATGTTAGTTTTAGAGGAAATAAATTTCTGAAAAAGTGGATTTTCTTTGGTAAAATGTCCCATACAGAACAGAACCTTGGCCTTCAGAAGCCACAGCTGAGGTACATTAAAGTGGTAACTAATGTCCTATTAAAGCCATGACAGTCAGCAATTCTCTTTTCTTTAATTTCTGAAATTTAAAGTCCTTCCCAGGCTACGCCAGGCCTCTCCAAGGAGACAGTTCATTGTTTAGGAGTGAATGGGTCCCTGTTGCAGTATTATCAGTGCCTGCATGACTTGGTCAATTCATTTTATAAAAGTAGTTTGTTTTTTTTTTTAATTTAGTTCATTGACACTGTAGCTGCAGAAATTAGGTAACTTTTTTAAAATTAAATTTGCTGCATAATATGGGATGCAATAAACAAGAAAAGCTGCTAAGTGCCAAACTGTTATTTTACTATATAATAATATAAAAATATTACATTGAAGTGTAGGCATGTATTTAATTTTATTATATTCCAAAATTAATCATGACTTTTTTGTAAATTACTTTAGTATCGTGAAAAAATTTTTAACTAATTTCACACAGGTTTGTGTTTTAACCATCCATTTATGCCTTGAAATACCCTTTCTTGGTAAATTTTTGATAGTTCTTTTTCCATTAGGCACTTTTATCAGGTGTATATTGGAATTAGCAGCGAAAGATAGATCTTAAAATTTTAAATACAGTATCTTTGGGGGAAGTGCAATTTATTTTCATTATCCACCAACAGAAGGAAAGTTGACTCAGCTTAGAGTAATTTAAAGTATTTCTTCTAGGCTACGGTCTAAAGTAGGTTTGTTTCTTTGCTTAACACATCCAAATACAGATTTTTTTTCAAAGATTTAAGTGTTTAATTTAAAATGAAGTTTTAAATTTTTTTGTGATAGTGCTTATATCCTGTGAGAGTAAAAGTGTGAGAGAGAGTGTGTCTGTGAGTGTGTGTATGTGTGTGATGTGACTAGCTAAGTCTGTTTGTATATGTTTAGCTTTGGAATTGTCGTTCCAAACTACATATATTATTGTCTCCTGGTGCTTCAGATAAATTCTTGAGCCTGTGGTCCTTCAGTTTATACTACTGTGTTAACTCATGTTGAGTGATATTATATATTGACGTATTTGTAGTTTGTAGTAAGTTTTACTTGGCGTTTGCATTTCTTTTCTTTAGCATATTAAAAACAGTGTTAGTGTTTACCAACTCATAGTTGGTATGTTATAAAGATTTGGCCTAAGAAATTTCTAAATTCATCGTGTCTTTTACTGCTATGAGGAGTTGATAGCTGGCAGTAGACTTTTTTCAAGCTGTGCAACCACCAGAAGAGAGTATCTGGGGGATGCTGGACGGCATGTTGCTTGCCTTGAAGTGTTCTGTTATCTTGCACGACCACTTTAATGATGGCACTTTCTTCGGTGATGCTTTGGAAGTGCCATTTTGTCATTTATGAGTGAGGAGTTCCCTAGGCAATGCATGGGAGATACATCCTTTATATTGATGTGGTAAAGACAGGGCTCCTTCGCTGTGGCACTGCAGTTACTCAGGGTAGCAAGTTAGGTTTTTAGAGAAATGTGTTAGCTGCTTAGGTCCTTTGGGGTTCCGTTTGGTGTGTTCCTGCTTCATTGCACCAAACCAGGGATCTCCAAAAGTTTTCCAAGGAGCATTAAAAACACTGCAGTATTACCTTCCGGAATGTTGTTTTTCTTCATTCAAGAGGAGGCTGCCTGTGATCAGGTGAAGACATGTGATTATCCGGGGAAAGAATGAGGTGGCACTTTCACCACATCAGTTTTGAAGGTGCTGGAACCCCCGTACAGAGCACCCAGTGGAAGGGAAGGGAAGGGTGAGGCTGCTCTGGTTCGGTGGCTGCCCCTGGAGCCGTGAGAGAAGAGACTCCAACCGGCACAGAAAAGCCCGCCCTGGGTTTAATCAACAGTGTTGATTGAGCACCTACTCAGAATTCTGCTTGGGTTTCTGGGGAGCTTCACAGTGAGGCAGATGAAATCCTGCCCTCCCTCTAGACTGTAAACTCCTTGTGGGCAGGAACCCTACTTTAGTCTTCTGCTAATCCTAGTGCTTGGCACACAGTAGGTAGTCAGTAAATGACCAACGAATACAGTGTCCTTGTGATCCAGGTGACGTTCTACACAGGATTGAAAGGGACTTACTTTTAAGTGAGAAACTTTGCACACAGATAGGCCGGCCTCATAATACAGAGTGGGAAACCAGTACAGAATAAAAAACGGAAAGTGCCTGACTTATATGTGACGCACAGCTCTGTGGTCTCCATATGTTCTGGAGGATTTTTGAGACCCTGTACTCAGCACACCCAATAATGTTTACGGCATCTAATGTTGGGTTTTGTTCACTGCTTTTTCTGTGGGGCTCAAAATCTTTTCCAGAACGTACTGCTTTGATCCTCACATCTCTGTGATGGGTGCAGTGCTCTCCATTGGACAGAAAGCAGCCTTTGAGGCCCAGTAGATACAGCTTCATTCCCCGCTTCAGATGTGAGTAGAAGCCAAAAAGTGGAATCTGGTCTTTGGATTATCAGTTTCACTGTTCAGTGTATTAGAATATCACTTAATTTTTTAGGCATACAAGTATTTTTAATCGTATGATAATCATTTATGGTATAACTTAAACCCCCAAACATATCCTTTGCAAGTTGCACAAATATAAACTAAAAGATCTTTGGTTTTCTTTGTCATTTAGCTGTGGGAAATTTAAGAATTTACTAAAGTTGTAAGAACAGAAGTCATAAGCGTTTGAGTTTGAGAGAGAAGCTGTTTTTACTTTTAAAAGCTGAAGCTTCATTTATCCTTCCCTTTCTTACCACATCTAATCAGTAAGGGAAAAGATACTGTGTCTTAGAATGTTGAGGGAAGCATTTTGCTAGCTTTCTAGTAATCCCTGAAGTATTCCCTAGAGCTGGTTGATAGAAGTTTATGGTACAAGGGTGAGGAATGCCCCACTTGCCCACATTTGAGGGGAGTGTGAACTCAGGTGAGTTAATCCTGTCTGCTGGCAGCGGAGTCCTCCTGGTCTTGGACTGGAGACTTCCTCTATTTTTTGGCAAACCAGCTAGTAAAAATCCTAAATTTTTTGTAATTTTGTTTCAGAGGTAATTCTATTATTTTAATTTTAAACATATCTCAACTTGGTCTCTGCAGTATGTGACGTGTGAGAAGCTCGGATGTAACTCTGTATTCTTTGGACCGATGCATACTGCTTAGGAAAGCTAGTTCTTTTCAATTCTATCATTGAAGTTCCCTAAACGAATGGATTTTTAAACGCCTTCCCTTTCTTATGAAATCAGATATCTAATAACGTTGCATAATGATCTAGTGAGAAATGTCTGTTGCCTTCTCTTTTTCATGTTGAGAGAAAACTCATCTTTTAAAATTGCTACTCACCTGAAATTTAGGCTAATTATAATTTTTGATATTGACGTCTTCATGGCCCAACAAAGTTGTTGTAGACTCTTAAATCACTGTGATCTGAATTAGAGAAGGTGCAGGTAGGAGGGGGTGACAGCCCACGAAGTCTGGGTACACATTGCGTAAGATGACGTGGAGAAAGCTTAGCCACTTCCTGTGACCCAAGTAAATGAATGGCCACTTCAAATAATTCAGATCCCGAGTGGCTGTGGGTTCATCTTTCTTTCTGGTTGGTGAATTATGTTTGTTAGAACTTTAGCATGTCAGTACAGCTTTTTAAGTACCTTATTTTTATTCCTCTCACTCATCAATTACACACACGGTGTACCTTAGAACCTTGGGTTAAATTTTTGCAAGTTAAACCGAGGAATTTGGTTCACAGTTTGCTTTATCATGTTTCCTGTTTAATCGGATGAGAATTACACATGCGCGTATTCCCTTGTTCTTCGTGTTTATAGGAAAGACGCTGTTCTCGGCTACCTCATTATGTAGTGTTGTGCTTGATCCCCTGCCAGTTTAGAAGAATTCAACACATTCTGTCCTTTAACAAAAGCCTGGAAACAAGCAGTAAGCGGCCTTGAGGAATACAATTCTCTAAGGCGTAGTTTCCATTTTACTACTTTTTTTAAAAAAATAGGCACTTTTAATCAGGAGGAACAATAATTCTCCTAGAGCTGCTGCAAAGTGATTACTTGAAACTCAACTTGAACTTTAAAGAGTCTTTACAAGGCTATGTTTTCATAACGTAGAAAAGTAGTATATTTAAACACCACTGCTGTGTAAAATAGAGGGCTTCATTGCCATCGTCATTCAGATCAGACAGGAAATCTTGTCTGTCTGTAATTTGACCCAGTGTTTGGGATTTAGATGCTTGGGGCTACTGTTTTTCATATTCTATAAGGTGCTATTGGGAGCAGTTTAAGGGTCTGTTAGGTGTAGTTTCATGAATTTGTTTCCCAAGAATCTTAATTTTGATGAAAGTATAGGGCTCATCAAGAAGTTCCTCTTCTCTTTTAGTTCTGATAACCTGGGGTTTTAAAATGAAACTCTGAAAGTGCAGGGTTGAGTTGACCAAACAACATAGAACTGCATTACGCTTAAAATCACGAGTGATCGGGTTTGTTTTGTGTGTCAGTGGAATGTCCCCAGCTTCCTCCCGTACGCACCATCTGCACAGGGCACGTGTGGGTGCTGTCCTCGCCAGCATCTGTCCGCCTACCTGGCTGGTGAGTGAGGGGGAGCTGCGGGGCCCATCGCTTCCCGTAGACAGACCTTCCCTTCCGGGGGTGACTTCTTATAGGAATTACCCAGTACCCTTCATGGCCAAAAAGAGTTATGCCCATTCCTAAAAACCTAGCATACTAGGAATAACTTACATACCAGGTGAGATCTAAAACCTTAACTGTCCCTGTGCATTAAGATTTAATGGATGTGCTTGTGCTTTGTAGACTAAAGAGCTTGCTGCTGACAAAGTCCTCCTCGGGTGGTTCTAGCCGTCGGCCATGAGGCATTCCCTTAGGTGGTTGCCAAGAGAACCAAGGTTCACCCCTCTAAAGCCCCAAGCTTTTGTATTGTAATTGTTTTGAGGAAAATATCTGTAAACATTCTCTGTACTGTCCCGAGTGAACCCAATGGTTGTGAGCACGCGTGGGCTTCAGGGCCGGGTGCACATGGGTTTAGAGATGCTGGCCGCTGGCTGCTTCGTGAGCTTCAAAGCTCTTTACCCTGTAGAAAGAGATGATGGGTGTTTACCTGCTAGGGTTGCTGTGAGGAATCAGTGGGGTAAGGACGGTGAGAACTTGGTGTCTTGCACACAGATGGGGTGGTTGGGATCTCAGCTGCCATTGCCGCCCGACTCAGCCTCTAGTCACTCATGGTCTTAGCTCTCGCCCTTCGCTGAGTGTCCCCACCCTTAGTGCTTTCTTCATTCTCACGTCTGCCACCACAATACACAAGTAAATGCATATTTGCACTTCCAAAGTTATTTTCTGGATCCATGACACCGTTCTCCTCCTACTTCTCTAAGACCTCAATTCAAGGTAACTCTAGACAGCGGGAACACCCCAAAATATGTGTTTAGAATATTTAGAGTGCTTATAAATATCCCTTATTTCAGGGTTTGCCTAATGAAGTACTCTAGTAATATTTAAAACTCTTTCCTGAAGTTGAATTTTTCTTTTTTCCCTAAAATATTAAAGGTAGTAGTCTATATTAGTCCAATATACTGGATGTTTTCTAGATCTCTGTTTGAGATCAGTATACCTGAACTACGCTTTCTGAACTTGGATGTTATGTGGAACCTAAAAACAAACAAAGAAACTTTGTGTTACGTGTGTGTGTGTGTGTGTGTGTGTGTGTGTGTGTGTGTGTAGAACTTCTGTACCTTCAGGTAAAGAAGGGTTATTTAACAAAGTGATACCAAAAGTGAGCTACCTAATCCTTTTATAAAATCACTTCCTTTCCAGTTCAGATTACAGACTGGTGAATTTAGTGGTACGTGACATACCCAGCTTATCTTGACTTCAATAAGACATTTGATAAAGTCTTTCTTGATATTTTTGTGATTGAGAAAAGGGAGTACAAATAGGTTTAAAAGGGCTGAGAAATACCCAGGCAGTGTTGATAGGAATGGGCCCTTGTGTCAGCACGGACGGGGGCAATCTAGCAGTATGCGTTTTTAACGTTTTCACTACTAACTTGTATGAAACTATAGACGGCAGAGGAAAGTGTTGGGTGTTAGGGTCTGCAGTGCTTTTTTTACAGTCTAATAACATGGCTAAATATAGTCTTATGTCTAGGTTCAGAGAAGATAGTTCCCAATTGAAAGGGAAAGAAAAAAATGTGTGTGGCGGGTGGGGAGGGGGAAATCATTGATAATTTGAACATAAGCCAACTGTTTAAAAAAATAGTGCCCTTGTCTGTGTTGGGGGCTGGTAGCCCAAAGAGGAAGTCTGTTCCATCCACATGCTGCATTGATGGGCCCTGGGAACTGCACTGAGCTGCCGACTCTGGGCACCAGCACCTGGGAGGCCACCTGGAGGATGACAGCCGGGGTGGTGGGCTCTCTGGAGGCCCCAGGCTCTGGCCTGCTGGGGGGGCTTTAGAAGGAGCAGATGTGCGTGCCCCAGAGCGCCTTGCTCAAGACGAGAGGCAGAAACGGTAGAGGCAGAATGTTTCTGTCACTCTTAGAACTTTCTAGAATTGCCTTGTGATGAAATGGGTGCCTCCTGTGGTTCGGAGCGCTCAGCTCTGAGAATCACCCCAAGGATGCCCCATGCAGCTGTGACTAGTGGGTGTGACAGTGTCAACCATGGGGGTCTTGCACGGTGACAGGATGTTGTCACAGGCTCCAAAGCTTCTTGCAGATGAGGTTCTGTGAACAGTTTAGTAAAAAAGTGGGGGGGGGGCGAATAACGTTTGTACTTTAGCTTTCACATTGTTTTTGAGGAGAAGGGCCTCTGTTCCTCCTGACGTGTGCTCTCTCCCCGCCTCCCTCCCCTCCGTCCTCTCTGCTCGCTCACCGCCTCCTGATTGCAGCCACTGGCCCACGGCTACAGCCAGCTTCAACAGAACCTTCAGAAATAGACGTACTTCTAGAGATTTCCCTAAAGCCATGTTGTTAACTAGACAGTGATTCTTGCTGTTTATATACTCTTTGTTCTAAATCCCTCAGTGCCTCTGAAGGCTTAAGAAAGCTGGTAAGTAAAAATCAGACTCTTTTAAGCAGGGCCTGGGATGCCGTCGAGGGGACCGTGCACTGGGGGGAGTTGGGTCGGCTGACCTCTTCCAGCCCCTCCCAGCTCCAGGAATGGGCACCTCGCTGATGGGTTACTTTGTCATCCCTGGAGAGGCGTTTCCAGAGGACCTGCTTCCTCTAGGGTTCTGTCCCTCCCTCTTCTATGAAAGCCCCTGCAGTCTTCCTCCCAGTTGACGGGGCTGCAGGGGCGCCACTCCCCCTCTGTGTCTCCTCCCGACCCCACCTGCCCCAAAGCCCAGGGACTGAGCAGAGGCTGGGACAGGCACCCAAGCCCAGGTCCAGGTCCAGGTCCGAGGGAGGGAGCTGTCCGCGTTGTTTTCCGGGCGTGTGCCTTCTGCCCATCCCCTCGGCTGTCTTCACTCACTGTTGACCCTTTGTTTGAACCAGTGTTCACTTTCCTCCCCATGTCCCGTTGTGCCTGCACAGACTGTGGGTGGGATCTCCGAGGACATGGGCCCTTCCTGCAGTTGGCACTTCTTTCTGGGCAGTTGAGGAACTTTAGTCAAGATGGGGGAGGTATTTTGGTTGCGTTCTGAAGTGTACGCTTATTTACCTACTTTTCTTGGCAATCGCATCCTCGCCTGCCCTCTGTTCTCATCCCGTGGCCTCTCCCAGTCTGGTTTTTTAACTGCTTGAATTATGTATCCAAAAGAGTGGGGGGCGCTCTTCTAGTTCCCCAGACATTTAGCCTAAAACACGTGTTGAAAAAGCATTCTTCCAGGATCCCTCACCTGGCCTCTGTGACCAGCGCTTTCCACCGCCAGAGAGCCAGAGCGGTGGCCCAGGCCGGGCAGCCCCCGGAGTCTGCACTGCTCTGCTCCTCCCACGTGAGAACCCAGGGCGGGGCCCGGAGCCTCCCGCCCCAGGCATGGCCAGGTGCATCTCTGCGGCTCCTTAAGCAGCTAGACTGGAACAGCCTCCCCAGGGCCCCAGGCGGCCTCACCCTCCACACCTGCCCCGGAGGTTCTTAGGGCTCCTCTCTGAGCCAGAAGCAGGGGCCCCAGATGCCAGACATACCACATCAGCACCCAGCTGCCAGGCGCCGTGCGGACTCCACCTCGTCCTTTCCTCTTATTTAGCTCTGATTAAAAACACACTGCACTCCAAATTGTGACTAGGACCGGAAATTAGAATTCCTCATTTACAGTAAGAGAGAGACCATCTTTATGTATTTTTTTCAAAAGGAATTTTTGCTTCAGAAAAGACTCTAGAAAGTAAATGTATTCTTGTTAATCTAAGCATATGTTCACTGAATTGGACTCTATGCTTTGTATAAAATTACGTAGGATCTGGTACGTGGGGCAAAAGGGTATGTATCATCGGCTTAAAAACAAACCTTCAGTGTCGGTGGGTTTACGGCATTGTTTTCCTATAGGGGGCCTCAAAATTTAAGTTCTACGTGGAAACAGATCAGCCAGGTTGCATGGGGTAGACGATTTTATGATGGGAAATGTCTCAAGTGGCCTTTAGTTGAGAAAAGCACAGGCGCTTCAGCAACACTTGCTTCATTACATATCAGTGGCTTTTTCTGCTGGTGGGATTCTTTTCATTTTGACGCATCTGTGACAGCCTCTGTTTGGCTCCTCATTCCTGTACCCCTTCAAGTCGCCAGTGACATAGCGGTACTTGTTTTGTGTTCGATCATACCACTTGTGAACTGTGAGGACCATGAAAAAATAATCGTGTCTTCGGCAGAACATTTTGAACACCTGTCGCGGCCCGTTCTGCAATTGCATCAGCAGAGCTTGGAGTGATCAGTGGATTTAACACAAGCGCCTCCCTCCTCCACCCCTTCCCTCCCATACTCATCAGAAACGATTGTAGAAGTACCCCAAGCAGGCTCTGGCAGACTTCATTTTCACACTGTATGTTCCTGGTGACAGAGACGCTCGTACCTATCTGTGAATGGGGTCCGTCCATCACTTATTCTGAAACGTGTAGATTCATTCGTTGGTTTTCTCTCACCGACCCCAGTCTTCTGCTGTGAGAGAAGACTACCAAGGGAACTCCTTGAAACAGGGCCATAAATTCAGTTTGACTTTCCCAGACTCAGGGGTGATCTTCACAGTGGGCCCTGGTCCGGCAGAACAACCAGCGACACTCCTGTTGCCTGGTTGCCTGTGCGGCACCAGCCGCCGTATGTGACAGCCGCCCTTGTCAAGAACCAGTTTTCAGCACACTCTTGTTTTGTCATTTTCAGTGCTTTTAATACCATAAAGCGAAGTCCATGAATACCAGATTCCCAAAATACCGTATCAAAATTCATCCTCTTAAACGCAAGTCTTTGTTTAATTAACATATCTATATTTTCTGACACGGTACGTACAGAAGAGTTTTTAATTTAAATCCTGCAGCTTTTGTTATCTGGTAAGATTCCAAGTTGAGCAGTCTACTTAGACGTGTATTCCGATGGGGTTACATGTGTTCAGATGAGGTATCTCGATCTTTAAAGAAAGACCTACTACTGAAAAAACCGGAGATTTGCAATGAAATAGACATAAGCTAGACAACAGACATGCTATGGAAAGTTCAAAATATTTCAAGTACTGGGAAGTTGCAACTTGCAGAGTTATCCTCCCCGAATTCAGTAGGATAGCAGAGAAATTGTGCTAATGTGATTTCATTGAAACGTCACGTCTCAAACATCCTGTGGTACAAGCGTATTTGTTTCTTCTGTGGAGTAGTTTTCTATTCCGTTGCTGGTACGAAATTTTAGTGAAGTTGAAGTAATTTTGAATTAGTGACCTTTCTTACAAAGTTGCTTTATGGTTTACAAGTAATACTGATGCAAACAGGCTATGTTAACTTTCTTAAAATTAAGTAGCACGCACTTTGTTTACAAGCTTGGTTTATTGTGGGGTAACTACGGGGTCACCCCGTTTCACGAGCACAGGATTTGTGCTTTGGGAACATAACTGCATTCGTGCTGTTCTCTTGTACCAAGGATCAGTGAAAGTGTTTTATCTTTTTTATGTAGTTTGTATTGACTGGATTTTATAACTGTAAGAAAACAGAAACAGAGTGTTGTATTTTGATCTGAAATTTGTCTATGGTAAAGTAATTTTGTTTTATGTACTGGAAGTTCATTTAAAACTTGAAATATTTTCTAGAAGGGTACCGAACAAACGAATCGTCTTTAAGCTGTTTAATTAACCTAATAAAACAATTTGATGGGGAAGGCATTGTAATTGGTTCTGATTTTTACAGTGGTTCCCACTAAGTTAGCGTTGTCGATACAGCTTGGCTTGACTTCTGAATGGAAAATTATCTTTTTTACACCACATCTTAAACGGTTTGGGTATCAGCTCCCTGGATCCTGGCTCACAGTGTAAGATACACTCCTTCACCACACTCCACAGTCATTGCCTTGGTGTCTTCCATCCCTTATCAGAATAAGTTCCCATTCTGACTCCCCCAAAAGACAGTTTCAAATTTACTTTCCTTGGAAGAGAGAATGAAATTAGACTTACGAGGAATAGAGGATGCTGACCTCAACGGTCTAATTATACGTTGGAGAATTCTGTCTCTGACAAACAGAATTCTCCGTAATTTCTTCTTGCTCTCATGCCCACAGAGTACAAAGCTACAAAGACCAGGGGTCCTGAAAAATGTCACAGGCAGATCTCCACCGAAGACACGGGGCAAAGAGAGACTCTCCCAGTAATGTCAAGGTTACGTACATGAAGTCGGCCAGAATCACTCCTGAGGTCACCTGGAAAGAAGAAGAAATGGAATATTCCTCTTCAGTCGTACAGCATAGCGTCAGGTAGTTCTGGAAGTTGGTTTTAAATTCTTTCCACCTTCCGTAATAGCGAGAAGGTTCTATGGTCCAGCGGTCTGCCAGCCTTTTTATCTTTGTGAGGGGGTGGGGGTGGGAAGGTTGCTGTGGAACCCTTTCTTTAAACAAAGACTTGGCCAGAAGCCAGTGCCCAAGTGGGCTGGCCGCGGGAGGGTGTGGTCGGCGCTGCCGCAGCCTGAAGCCCAACCCTGCGATGCCCAGGCCTCCACCAGCAGCTCCGAGGGGTCCTGGCTGTGCCCACTCACCCTTGGGAAACCTTAGCAGTCTCTGCCCTCCCAGAGCCTCCATTTCTTGTCTCTAAAATGAGACTTAGGTCACTGGATTTCCTTGTCTGGAGGGCAAGGACATAATTCCTTGTTATATAAAACCCTGGACCACATTGCCAGGTCCCTTTTATGTCTACAGTACCTGAGATGTGAGTCTGCTCAAAGCCCGCCCTGCAAAGGAACCCAGTTCTGGAAGAATAGACCCCAGGTTGCCTGTTGTAGGTGGTGGGGGAGGGGCGCTTTGCCAGTTTTGATGCAGGTGGAGATGGGACAATGGACGTTGACCGTGTCACCTTCCTGATACTGTTGCTGGCTTCGGAGAGTGACACGTATATTGTTTTGACCAACTGTGCGCCAGGGACTGCATTAAGCACCTCACGTGTTAACTCACTTCATCCTCACAACAACCCATTTTACGGCAGAGAAAACTGAGGCCCATAGAAGTTATCACTTGGCCAAAACTCAGGCTCGGTGGTGGGAGGGCAGAGCTGGATTCAAGGCCAGGCAGACCAACAGCCTGTCTCTCTGGAAAGGGGACAGACCTTCTTGAAAGCTGCTCATGTGTTTGCTTAATGGCCAAGGATGGAAAATCAAACAGTTTTGTGGCCGAAGGGGTCAGTCAGGGAAGACTTCCTCGATGGGAGCTGAAATAGGAGGTTCGTTGCTGGTGCCGCCACCATTTTTTCAGCTGGAATAGAAGCTGATGAGAGCCAGGGTATTTTTTTTAAAAACTGAGACTGGACTTCACTGGTGGCACAGTGGTTAAGAATCTGCCTGCCAGTGCTGGGGACACAGGTTCAAGGCCTGGTCCGGGAAGATCCCACATGCCGCGGCGCAACTAAGTCCGTGCGCCACAACTACTGAGCCTGCGCTCTAGAGCCCGCAAGCCACAACTACTGAGCCCGCAAGCCTAGAGCTGGTGCTCCGCAACAAGAGAAGCCACCGCAATGAGAAGCCTGTGCGCCGCAACTAGAGAAAGCCTGCGCGCAGCGACGAAGGCCCAATGTGGCCAAAAATAAATTAATTAATTAAAAAACAAAAACAAAAACCAACTTTGAGTGAGGGTGTGTGTGTGTGTGTGTGTGTGTGTGTGTGGTGGTGTTTTGTTGTAAAAGAAACCTGTAGCTTTCTGGAGAACTTGAGTTCATTCATGTTCACTGCCTGTTAGGTTTTGGAGTAGCTTCTGAAACTTCGGTGTGAGTAGGGCATGATCCTCTTTGTCCCCACGAATTTTTCCAAGAGCTGTGTCAGTGGCCTCCCCTGGCCCCAGTCCATTTTCACCCAAGGATCTCTCTCTGCGTGCAACGCATTCCCTGCTAATAAAGTCGCCCCCGGGGCTGCAGAGGGTTTGAGTTCTAGGATTACCTTGGGAATCCACTTTCTCAGCTGGATCTGTGGAGGTGGGGCTGTGTGGTGTCTCAGCTCCACTTTCACAGCGAAGGATAAGCAGTTCGCACACACTAGGATGGCTATCATGAAACAACAGCTACAGAAAATAGCGAGTGTTGCTGAGGATGTAGAGAAATTGGAACCCTCGTGTACTGCTGGTGGGAATGGAAAACGGTGCAGCTGCTATGGGGGGCCATTTGGCGTTTCCTCAGCAAGTTGAAGAGAGTTACCATGTGACCCAGCATTTCCACTCTCAGGCATATATACCCAGGAAAGATGAAGACAGGGGCTCAAACCAATGTTCACAGCAGCACTGCTCACATTAGCCGATAGGTGGAGACAACCCACATGTCCACCAAGAGATGAATGGATACACACCATGTGGCCTGTTCATACAGTGGAATACTATACAGTCATAAAAAGGAACGAAGCACTGATACATGCTCCAACATGAATGAACCTTGAAAACACGCCAGGTGAAAGAAGCCAGTCACAAAAGACCATGTATTCTATGATTCCATTTATACAAAATGTCCAGAAAAGACAAATCCCTAGAGACCAAAAGTAGGTTCATGGTTGCCAGGGCCTGGAGGGAGAGAGGAACGGGGAGCAACTGCTCATGGGCCTGGGGATTCCCTTCAGGAGAAGAACACGTTTTGGAAAAAGATAGAAATGCTTGCACGACGTCGTGAAAAGTACTGAATGCCACCAAATTGCACACTTTCAAATGGTTTGTGTTATGTGAAGTTAGCCTCAAAAAAAAGGATGAGGGATCAAGTATAGGGAACAAATCAGAAAAATGATCAACACTAGCTGCTGGGTCGTTGGCAAAAGGTTGAGGAAATGGGAATCCAGTTTCCTACCCCCAGTGCTGTGCACTGTAGACGGCCCCGGGCGGGAGTGCCACGTGTCTGGTGTGCAAGGTCTGCCACCTGTGTGTGTGTCAGCTGGCGTCTGGGGTGATCCACAGACCTCTTCCTCACCATCAGGAAACTGAAAATCCGAACAGCTTTTCTGAATTCGATTCAGCAGGAGCCAGTCTACCTGTTAAATACCAGACGGCTAAGTTCAAATCCGGTCTCCACCACCAACGCTTCCTTGGGGTAGTTCCTTACCCCCTGTGCCTCAGGGACAACGGGACCATCCTGGGGACATAGTGCGAGCTGAAGGGGCTACCACGTGGCACCAAGCCCCGGCCGGTGCACGGCAAGGCCCTGTGCTGGTCACAGGGCTCTTGCCTCTCGGCTCCGTCGGCACTGCCACTTACTAACAGGGTGCCCTGCACTACGGCCCAGCCTGGCCTGCTGCTTCCCCAGCGGTAGCAGCAGCCTCCTCCCCGTCTCAGAGTGTGGCACGGCTGCCGGACCCCTCGCCCAGGAACCATAGCCACTCCTAAAATGTTCGCAGGGAAAGGCAACTTGCGCTCCCCCAGGCTGGAGGCGGGGTGCTCGGAGAATTCCCAGCCTGGGAATCTTACCGTAAGGGTGGATGTATTTTTATTCAGCAGGATATACTTATCAGCTATGGCCAGGAAAGGGGAAACTGACTAACAATTCCAGCCGGGCCAGATTCTCCATCGCTGCCACTGCTGTGTTTCCCCACTGCAGCTGGGAGGAAGAGGGGTATCACCTGCCCGGGGTGTCGGTGCCCCTTAGCTGCTTCCCCCCATCCTTTAAGCTGCCCAGGGACTCTGGGAGGACAGCACCCGTCGGACACCTACCCTACAGTGGTGGGTCCTTTGCTGCCGGTTATCCTCACGGCATTCCTGAGAGATCATCGTGACCCTCCCCTGACAGACAGGAACGTCACAAGCCATTTGAGTCACTTGCTGCAAGTCATGTGGCTGGTCTGAGGCAGAACTGGCATTTGGACCCAGGTCTATCTGATACCCATGCCCAGGCTCTTCCTACAACTGTCCTTTTGCCTTTATGCTGTCTCTTTTTGTCAGCAGACAGAACACAGGGAGACTGGTGCTAACACAGTCCCCACACTGATGGGTCCACACAGCACCCAGCCTGGAGACATGGCCAGAAGAGGCAGCTGTGCTCAGGGCCCTCCCTCTCCCCGTTCTCTGCAGAAAACCCCTGCGATACCTTAACTCCTGTGGTTAACGGAACGATGCTCCCCCAGCCCCCAGATACATCGATGTCCTAATCCCTGAACCAGAGAATCTGTGACCTGATGAGGCAAAAGGGACTTTGCAGATGTGACTGAGTTAAGGATTTGAGCTGGGAGATGATCCTGGGCTATCCAGGTGGGCCCCGTGTCATGACGGGGGTTCTTATAATAGGGAGGCAGGAGGACCAAAGAGAAGAGGTGACAACAGAAGCAGAGGTTAGAGTGATGTAGGGCCCCAGGCCAAGGAATGTGGGCGGCCTCTGGAAGTCGGAAAAAGGAAGGAAACCGATTCTGCCCTGGAGCCTCCAGAGGGAAGACGGTCCTGTGATACCTTGATTTGAGCTCAGTGAGACCAGTGTTGGACTTCTGACCTCCAGAACTGCGAGATAATAAATGTGTGTTGTTTGAAGCCATTCAGTTCGTGGTGGTTTGTTACAGCAGCCATAGGAAACTCATACAACCCCACCCTCCAGGAGTTCAACCTTGATTAGTCTGGAGGGGCCCAGGAATAGGACCCAGGTGACTCTAATGTTCAGCCAGAGCTGAGACCCACCCATTTCCCAGATTTCTTTCCATCTTGGAAACGATGCATCTGCTTCCAGAGTTGGCCAGGGCTTTCGCTGGCCAGAGTTTGCCAGTCCAACTCCTCAAGGTCTGAGCCACTCAAACTTCCTACCCTACAGAGGCTACAGCAGAAGGCCCTGGGCCACCTGAGTCACTGGAGGCCTCTCTTTACCCAGGCTTCCTTCAGACAGACAGGCGTCTTGACAGACAGACCCTCTTGTCTTCACCAGTGTTCCTTGCCAGTCCCGCTCAACTTCTATAAAAACCCATCCCCCAAATCCTAGCCCCTCCCATCTGCTCTCTCAGTCTCTGGAAATCCCACCATGTTACTCCCCAGCGTAAAAGCCCTTTGCTGCTGTCCCACTGCCTTGAGAATGAAACCCGACCATGCCGTGGCCTCTGAACCACTGCAAGGGGGCCCCTTCCCACGGCTCCAGCTTCATTCTGTGCCACTTGACACCTCACCCTTCAGCCCCAGGGGCCTTCTGTGACCACAGCGCATTGGCATATGCTGTGCCCCCTCCCTTCACTCATCCTGGCTTCTCATCCTTCAGGTACAGCATCAATGGCTTGTCTTTATGGAGAACTTCCCTGCGTCTCTCCTCCAACTCTGTATCAGAAGGGTGGAAGATGCCAGAAGGGTCTATAAGTGAAGCAGAGGTGTAAAGAACCAACTGCTGATTCTCTGCAAATACGAATGACATACACAATACAAATAACCAAACGTGGGCTCTTCTCGGTCTACTGTTTTTTCCACAGGTAGGAGCAATGTTTCACTTTCCTCCTTAGCTCTACCGTCAGAACCACAGTAGCTGAAGAGTCGTAACTGGCCACAGACGCTCAGCCTCAGGGTTAGAAATCAGCAGGGAGAGGTGAGAGCTTTGATACCCATCTGGTGGTGGCAGCCACGGCTCAGCAAGTAGTCTGCTGCCATGTGGGAATGCTGGCCAGGTGTTGCCAGAACTTCTGTTTTGGACAGAAGCTGGACAATCTGGAGTTTTGCATGAAATGCTCTGGTTTCTGCATTTAAAGTTAATTTGATTATTTTTTTTTAAGTGTAACACTGTTGAGACCAAACAAATATGTCTATGGGCCTCATTTCTGACTTCTGCCCTACCTCAGCACCTGGTATGCCTCTCCTAGCCTGGAGTAAATTGAAAAACATGGCCATATCATTTTGCAGCTGCTCCCACAAAAAAAGGGGGAGTTAATTTTCCCATCTCCTGAATCTGGGCTGGTCTGCAGACTCACTTTGCCAATAGAAAGTGGCAGAAGTGACGTAGCACTGGTTCCAAAGCCTGGGCCCCAAATGGCCTTGCAGCTCTGCCTTTGCCCTCTTGAAACCCTCTGGCCACCATGTGAGGAAGCCATCAGGTACACTGTTGGATAACGAGAGACTACATGGAGAGAGAGAAGACACTGGTGAGGCCAGCTGAAACCCTCCAGCCACCCCACCCCCGGTCAAGCCACCCGATAACAGCTGAGGCTACCAATGACCTCAGGCAAGACCAGCAAAAGAACTGCCCAGCTGAGTCTGGCCTAAATTGCAGAATTGGGAGGAAATAAATGATGGTTGTCTAAGCCATGTGTCTAGGAGTGTTTGTTAGGCAGCAACACATAACCGATACATAGCCCTTATTACAGTCTTTCATCATTGTTGTTTGTTTACTTTTTTGTCTCTTCCTTGCTCACCTGGCTCCCCTCACACCCTGGAATGCCGGCTCTGTCAGCCCAGGGACCTTGTCTGTCTTGTTCCCTGTTGGGTCTGTAGTGCTTCATATCATGGCCAGGAGGTGCTCAATAAGTGTTTGCTCAAAGAATGAATAAATGAATGTTTAAGTCAACAAAGACTTGTGATGCCACCCCCTTGTCACAAGACATCAAGCTGGAGATGAGAGTGACCTGTCCCCCCATAAGGGAACGTGACTTTCTTAGACTTGTGCATCTTCCATCATATAATTTTAACCAGATAATGTAGGGAGGCCCCTTAGACCCCTGGCTGATATTTCAGCTACATCTGATTCTAGCATGCAAACAGAATAGAAAAGGCATGGCTTCACACTTGAGCAAATTTGGGTGTGGATTCTGGAGCATCTAACCCCTCCAAGCCACAGTTGTCTTTAAAGCAGAGAGCAGAGGCTGGCGTCTCCTTGAAAGGCTGCCGGGAGGCTTACCCAAGATGCATGTCATGCCTGTGTAGGCATATTGCTCTGTGCTTGGAGGAACTCTGGAAATGTGGGTCCCTTGATGTCTCTGGGGGGAAACGCCATCTTGGGTGGGCGGCATTTTCTGGCTTGGTCCCCATGCTTGGGATCTGCAGCTGGGGACAGAAGAGCAGAGATGAGGATGCTTGGCTCTAGAGCTGCAAACAGAACCCATGGTGGTCCCTGAGTGTGTTCTCTGTCTGCAATCAGGTCCCAGTTAGGAACATTTTATGGAGCAGGGGATGGGTCTGACTTTGGTCCCCACTCAGCATGGCCAGCTGCCCCTCATCGGGTGATGCGCCTGGGCCACCCCCGTCACAATGGGTGTGACTGTTGTATTATAACCACTACTTAAGGGGCTTCCCTGGTGGTGCAGTGGTTGAGAATCTGCCTGCCAATGCAGGGGACACAGGTTCGATCCCTGGTCTGGGAAGATCCCACGTGCTGTGGAGCAACTAAGCCCGTGCGCCACAACTACTGAGCCCACGTGCCACAACTACTGAAGCCCGCGCACCTAGAGCCCGCGAGCCACAACTGCTGAGCCTGCGCGCCGTAACTACTGAAGCCCACAGGCGTAGAGCCCGTGCTCCACAACAAGAGAAGCCACCACAATGAGAAGCCTGCGCACCGCCACGAAGAGTAGCCCCCGCTCGCTGCAACTAGGGAAAGCCCGTGCACAGCAACCAAGACCCAACACAGCCAAAAATAAATAAATAAATTTATAAAAATAAAATAAATAAATAACCACCACTTAAGGTCTTCAATCATTTGAATCCTCACTGAAACCTACAAAGTATTTTCAGACAAAGAAACAAAGACCCAGAGAGTGGAAGTCATTAGTAAAATGGTATAAAGAGTCAACGTGTATCAACTTCCTCGGCTGGAGAGGGATTTGGGTGACTTGGAAGGGGTGGGCCGGAGCTCAGAGCCCTCCGCCTGCCCCAACGTCTTCACTGGACCTGAATTTCTCCTCCTGGCACATCCCAGGGAAGCCAGGGGCCAGCAGGAGGTGACTTAGAAAGAAACAGGGCGAGTCCCTTCTCGGAAATTCCGGGGACTTGGCATAGTCCAGGCGGAACTTGCACAGCCCTTGGCAGAGGCAGAGTTGGGATGATTTCATGTTTGGATTAGGGACTTTCAGGGTGGGACAGAGCTTGTCTTTATTTCAGGGTTGATGACCTGCATCTGAGTGGGTGACCTCCCTCCTAAGTGATGGGAGATGAGATCCAAACTCGTGATCTTGATGTTGAATAAAGAGTGACATAGACCTACAGGGCATCTGAGTAGCCCTCCAGCATTCCCTGACACCTGCTGGGTGCCGCCCACTATCCCGGGTGCCCAGGACACCAGCCCTGCCGTGGAGACTCTGGCCTGGTGCATCTTGCCTTTTTTTTTTTTTGCATATCACCTTTTAGCATTGGCATCACGTGGGGAGCTCTGACACCTACACTTGGCCTCCCTCCACCTGAGACCAATTAAATCAGAATCTCTGGGGTGGGACCCACATGTTGGCATTTTTCTAAAGCTCCTGGGTTAATTCGCAACCAGGGCTGAGAGCAACTACATCAGTGATTAAAAGCCCATGTTTGTTGAGCATTTATCTTGGACCAGACTCTAAGAAGTTTACATATGTAAATGTTAACTCACTTACTCCTCACAGGACCCTTCGGAGGTAGGTACCGCTATCACTATCCCTCTTCTACAGATGGGGAAACTGAGGTACAGAGTGATGAAGGCATCTACCTGGTGCAGGTGAGTAGCGGGCTCAGGATTAAATCCCAGGTGGGCTGGTCCCCAAGCCCGTGCACTTAAACACTGCATATTGCTGCCAGACAGGATAGGACTGGCCTTGTGCAAACGTGGAGCAGAACAAGATCTGGAAGTCAAAGCAGGCCACAGGCCAAATACAAATGTCACTTTAATGGGGAAACGGTGGGTTTTTTGGAGTGGGAAAGGTCTGAGTTCAAATCCTAGGCCTGTCATGCCCCAGCTGGGTGACCCTGGGCAAGGAAGTCATTTAACATTTCTGTGCCTCAGTCTCCCCACGGGTAATGAGCTGGTGAGATAGCCAATGAAAACACCCTGCACAGGGCCTGGAAAACCTGGTTGAGGGTGTTCAGTGAGGGCTAATTCTGCATCCGTCCTTCCTCCCCCACCGCCCAATGTCTAGCTCAGGTGTGTCTCCAGAAAGAAAACCTGAAGGGGCCCCTTAGGACGTGCTGGGATCTTCACGAAGCACCAGCACCCTGGGACGCACACCCCACAGAGCTGAGATGGATTTGTTTTGAAAGAACGTTGTTGGAAGAGGCTGTTCTTCCCCGGCCAAGAAATGACCTTTCTTTAATCAACATTCCTGATCACACAGATGGTTTCGGCCAAAGCCTTCTTCACTTGCACGCAGGGAGGGGTGATGGGAATCCCCAAGTCCCACCCCCAGCGCAGAAGGCGCTATGGGAACTCCGGTGCGCATGTGTCAGGCCAGGCCCTCGCCTCCGCCGCTTCTCAAGTAAGGAGCTACCAGACAGAGCTGCACCAGCGGGTGGCGGAAGGTAAGTGGCTCCCTGCACTAGTCAGGGCCCAGTTAGAACTTTCCCACCGCCTTGGGGCTGGGTGGGGGGACGGTGTGTGTGTGTGTGTGTGTGTGTGTGTGTGTGTGTGTGTGTGTGTG
>NW_021703766.1:6937932-6966627 GCF_005190385.1 Monodon monoceros | reverse complement strand
GTGTGTGTGTGTGTGTGTGTGTGTGTGTGTGTGTGTGTGTGTGTGTGCAAGCTGTCTGGCTCAGCGGGAGGGGCCCGCAAGGCGAAGGTGGGAGAGTGCTGGCCTGTGATTTGGGCATGGGGCTTAATCTTTGAGGACCTCAGTTTTCTCATCTGAAAAATGGGCTTGATAATAGAAGTGAGGATTAAACGAGGTAATGAGGCTTGGTCACATAACTGAGTTCTGTCAGTTTTGTCCATTTAAATAATATCCAATCAAATATCCAGTAAATAAATAGGAGGAGTGGTTCTAGCCATTAAAAATGAATTTAATACTATAATTATGAGCTACTGTGAATCCAATATCCAATAAGTAATATCTGATATACAGTAATATCCTGTATCTAATAAATTTCCAAATCCAACAAATAATATTGAATAAAATACCCACAGATAAGTAAGAATATTTGGCATAGCCATTCAAATAATATCTAATAAATAAGTAGGAATAATTATATCCACTAAAATAATTTTAATACTATTATCATGGGCTATTGTGAATCCAATAGCTAATAAATAATATCCAATAAAATAAGTAGTAGTAGCAGTGATATTCATTAAAATGATTTTAGTACTGTGATTATCGAGGGCTACTGTGACTCGTAAATAAGGTAAGCGATCAAAGACGGCCTGTGGGAGGGATGGAGTGGGGGTCCCAGCAGGGCAGATCGCTATTGATGGGGACACAAAAATTGAAATGAAAAACGTAGGCTCATCAGCCCTGCGTATTCTTTCCCATCGGCTGGGGACCGGCCATCTTACCCCTGTGACTGCCTCCTCTTCCCAGCTTGAGGAGAAAGAAGATCCTCTCCCCACATGCCTCGTGTCCCTGCCTGCCGCAAACACTCAAATATCCAGTCCAGAGGCAGGTGCCGGCATCACACGGCGGACAGTGGAAAATGTCCAGCAGAGGGCGCCCCAAACCCACAGGGCCGGCGTCTCCTGCTCTCGCGGTCGCCCAGGGAGGCATGGAGGTGGGGGAAGGGGGAGGTTCTGCGCTTTGGCCTCCAGGCGGTACCCCGCCAGGTCTTCTGCAGAAGGACCGCTGGACTCTGGACAGGGCTTAAGTGACTCTCGCCGGTGATGGTGGAGAAGCAGGAAGGGAGGGGCGTCCTGCACCCTTGCTGGCCCTGATCAGAGCTGCCTGTGACCTTGGGAGGCAGGAGGAGGGTTTGGTCCATCCCCTGCGTGGGGCAGCTGTGTCCACTCAGACAAGAGGCTCTTGGCTGCACCCACCCAGCTCGGCTGCCCACCAGGAACACTCTACCACCCATTTCTCAGCGAGGCAACTCTGCAGGGCCACCTTCCCAGCATGAGCAGGTTTGAGTTAGGGGCCGTTGCCTGGACAGAAGAACCTGAGTTCTTTGTTCCTGAATGAAGTTGAGGAGACCCTGGCCAGGCCATGCAGACACGCATTCTTCCTTAGCACAAATCAGTCATGAGACCTGGCAGTCTGCCTCCGAAAGAGCCCTGGAATCTCTGAGAATGAGGTCCCACTGAGATGACCACGGCAAGGGCTTAAGCTCTCTGTTTCTCTTTCCTTGTCTGTAAAAATGACACGATCATGTCATATGGAAATGATGCCATGTCAGATGGAAATGATCACAATGGATCTGCCATAGAGGTTTGCTGGGAGGATTGTGTGAGCAGTGCCTGCCCAGGGCATGGGCTACAGAAGGGTTGCACATGCCCATTTGCTAAGCCAGGCTGCTGACATCTCCCCCCTGGACAGTCCAGACCACCTGTGTGCCCACACCCCCGAGATTTCTTGGGCCACCCTCATCTCCCCGCTACATGGCCCCTACTGTCATCTCCTGCCCCCTAAGACAATCTGCCTCCCTCCCCCAGCATGCTGCGAGACTCCTCACCTAGTCCTGAACCCTCCTACCCATTGTCCGCCCTGTAGCCAAACTGACTTTTCTAAGATGCAGACCTGATCACGTTGCTCCCTGGTCAGCATCCACCGAAGGCTTTCCATTAAATTTGGGATTAAGTTTCAGCTCCTTGACGTGATTTACGAGGCCTTTGGTCATCTGGCCGATGCCTGGCACTCTAGCCTCATCCCTCTAAGGGACAGCCGGGATCCAACCACGGGGGTCCCAGGCAGGTTGGAAATTTGACACTTGTCTTGATAGTTTTTAAATATTTGCACATTTATCCCAAAGGAAACCACATTTTTTACGAATAGAAAGTCCATCCCTCTCTCTTTTGGTGAACCCAGGAGCTTTAGATCATGTCCTCTGAAGTGACCTGCCATTTGGTCTGGAAGTGTCTCTCATTTGACATTCCCTGCCCTCGTTGGTGGGTCATTCACCCTCCGTAAAGGCCGACCGTATCCCAGGTGGATTCAGTTTCAAAGTCTTATTTGCCATAAGGAGCCTCCACCTTGCCTACCCAAATCGGGGTGACTGGGTGCAGTTGGCTGCTCTCGGGATCACAATCCTCTCCCAGGACGCACCTATGAGAACACAGATGAGTCAGTACCAGGCAAAGGTACTTTTGAAATCTCCGCCTGAGGGCACTGTTTGGAGCGGGTGGTGCGAGGTTCTGATCCCCCATCCTGACTCATTCCCACATCACTGACTCATTCCTGAGGTCTGCATGCTCCTTGGTGGGTGCCCCAGGCTAGCTGGTCCCTCCACTCAGCCCTGGCTGACACCATCATAAAACCAGTACCCTGTCTCCTGACTCAAGAGCTCGCAAACATTCAGACCTGACGCTTCTTTTATGTATTTATTTTTTAACTTTTGGCTGTACCGCGCGGCACGTGGGATCTTAGTTCCCCGACCAGGGATTGAACCTGTGGCCCCTGCATTGGAAGCACGGAGTCTTAACCACCGGACCACCAGGGAAGTCCCCCAATGCTTCTTTTATAAAACGAATATTTTGTAACGTGACTCTCTTTCCTGAAGTTGAGTTCATAGGTATGTAATTCACCTGTATGTGTGATTTCCAAAACAGTGATATAATTCCCTCATCATAACGTAAAAGTGGAGGATTAAAAGGAAGGTAATTTGTCATAAAATGATGTGGGGAATCTGAAGCTTGTCCTGTACCAGGATCTCCAGGAAGGCAGCGGCCACAAGTGCAGACAGTCACAGGTGTGCCCCATGGGTGAGGCCGTTGGTGACGTGATTTTCCAGAATGGTGACCAGCTCTTGGTTAATGTCCAAATGAAACAAAGAACAACCTTCCCTCAACTGACATGGTGGTGGCATTCCTGGAAAATCCAGTGACTATTAAAACAGGGCAGGAAAAGAAAATTTGCATTTATATGTAAGATGAAGAAGTTAGATTCTAGACGCAGGTCATTTCAAGCGGGGTTTTTGCCTACATGAATGCCCGGTGAGACGTCAGACCGTCACGCGGGACGTGGGCCCATCCCGGTCCTGGGGACTGGCGGGCACACTACAGGATGTCTAGCCTTCCTGCCCACTGCCGCTGCCAAGTGCCAGTGGCTCCCACACACACACGTTCTGGGGACACATGTCCAGGAGCACACGTGTCCAGGAGCACACATGTCCAGGAGCACAGGGGGCTAGTGGGTGAGGCTGTCCCTCCAGGTCTTGGCTTACGTTGTTCCTTCCTCTCTTCACCGAGGGAGTGTCTCCTCTTCCTTCAGGAAGCTCACCCCGATGCCGCCAGGCTGGGGCGATGCCCTTCCCTGCCCCGAGGCCCCACCCACCAGAATCGAGAGCCTTGATAACTTGTCCATCTCCCCCCAGGAAGCCAGAAGGCTTTGCCCTTCACCACTGAAGCCCAGGTCAGCACAGCTTCAGAGCCTGGCATACAGTAGGTGCCCAATAAATATTTGTCAAAGACGTGAATCCTAGTAGCGGCTCCTGCTTGTGTACCATGCTCACTTGCTCCTCACAGCAGCCCAGGAAGGATTCTTAGTCGCGTGTTCAGGTGAGGAAACTGAGACTCAGAGAGGTCAGGTGACACGCCCAAGGTCACACAGGAAACTAGGAAATGAATCCGGAACTTCAGATCCTCCAGAGAAGCGTCTTCCATTCTCCCTTACTGCCGCGCTCAACACCTCCCGCGGCTTTCCATCAAAGACACGACAGCCAGGCCCCCACTAGCCTCGTTGATGACCCTGCCCTACTGGGTGTACAGCCCCGGACTCTGGACCGACCCACACACCTGCCCCTGAGCCCGGCCGTGCTTTCTCCTCCTGGCCTTACCCCCACCATCTCCAGCTTGCCCATCCTTCAAGTCCCATCACCGATGCTGCTCCCCGAACCCCATCCTAGGCCCCTTTCCCCGTCACAGTCCCCAGATCTTCACTTTCTGCCCCTGCTCTGCAGGCTGCGATATTTGAGCCGTGTTCCCAGCACCTCTGATGGCCGTGTCTGGAGGGGGGGCATGGCTTACTCACTCCTGGGCCCCTCCCTGGGGCACCAGTACAGGCCCGGCCAGTAGCCCATCGGTGACCTCGTGCGTGATCCCCACATGCTGGCTGGGCTCTGTGTAAACCAAGTCACTGCAAACGCACGCCAGGAGCAGAGGGGCACCTTTTCGTTATCCCCCGAGATTGCTGAGAAGAGCTGCAGGCGAGGCAAGGCTCAGCGTCCAGCGCCGACACTGAGCCGGCCCTGCGTCTCCACACGCGGGTCAGGGGCGGCGCCCCAGGCTTTCACTGCTTCCAGCCACAGGCGGATGTGGAGTCGCCCTGCCCTCCACAGGTTGTGATGAATGAGGAGCAGGGAGGGCCGTTGGCGGAGCCTTGGCGTCACGAGGCAGACGACCCCAGCATCTTCTCTTCCTTGCTGAGTCACCTCATAGCTACGGTGACACGTAGCTGACGATTTAGCCCCTCGCAGCCTCGGTCTCCTCACCTGTAAACTGGGAGTTTGGGAGCAGATGATCTTCAAAGTCTCTTGCGCCTTTTATATTTTACGATTCATTCATCAAATATTTTTTGAGTACCTACTGATGCATTCTAAAACGAAAGTGAAGGGCCTGTCCTACCTAAAATCAAACCCTCCCCTCTCCCCGCCCTCTACCCCTACCTCCTTTTCCTCCTTAGCTTTTAGCAGCACCCGACATACCTTTGATTCCATGTATTTGTCTCTTTCACTGTGTGTCTCTGTAACGGCTCTGTCAGGAGTGCCTGGAGCAGGGCTGGGCACATAGTAGGCACTCAGTCAATACTTGTGGAATCAATGAATGAACTAATGAACTGGATCCAATGGATCTGCATGACATCCAAAGCCCTTACTGACCCCTTGATGAGATCACAAGAACAACCACAGTGCAGTCTTTGGGGGAGGGTTGCAATCCACACGACATCCCTGGGACTGCTTTGAGCCTCCGTGGACCCGCAGGAGGTTGTAGGCAGGCCAGGAGAGCACCCCTCCCTGGAGCGCCCCTCCACGATTGACCTGGGTCATGTGGCTTCCCTGTGTCTCCCTGCGTCTCCAGGGTGATGTGTACATTCCCCCCCCCCCCCCCCCCCCCCCCTCCCAGCCACAGTGAGCAGCTCTCTGGATAGCCTGTATTTTTTAAAATTTAATTCTGATTTTATATTGGAGTATAGTTGATTTACAGTGTTGTGTTAGTTTCAGGTGTACAGCAAAGTGATTCAGTTATGTGTATACATATATCCATTCTTTTTTAGATTCTTTTCCCATATAGGTTATCAGAGAATATTGAGTAGACTAACACCATTATAAAGCAATTATACTCCAATAAAGATGTTTAAAAAAAAACTTGAGTAGAGTTCCCTGTGCTATATAATAGGTCCTTGTTAGTTATCTATTTTATATATAGTGGTGTGTAACGTTAATTCCAATCTCCTAATTTATCCCTCCCCTCACCATGCTTCCCCTTTGGTAACCATAAGTTCGTTTTTAAAGTCTGTGAGTCAGTTTCTGTTTTTTGGATAACTTCATTTGTATCATTTTTTTCTTTAGATTCCACACATGAGTGATATCATATGATATTTTTTTTCTCTGTCTGACTTATTTCACTTAATACGATAATCTCTAGGTCCATCCATGTTGCTGCAAATGGCATTATTTCATTCTTTTTTATGGCTGAGTTATATTCCATTGTATATATGTACCACATCTTCTTTATCCATTCTTCTGTCAGTGGACATTTAGGTTGCTTCCATGCCTTGGCTATTGTAAGTAGTGCTACAGGGAACATCAGGGTGCATGTATCTTTTCAAATGATGGTTTTCTCCAGATATATGCCCAGGAGTGGGATTGTTGGATCATATGGTAATTTTATTTTTATTCTTTTAACGAATTTCCATACTGTTCTCCATAGTGGTTGTACCAATTTACATTCCCACCAAACAGTGTAGGAGGGTTCCCTTTTCTCCACACCCTCTTCAGCATTTATTGTTTGTAGATTTTTTGATGATCACCAATGTGAGGTGATGCCTCATTGTTGTTTTGATTTGCATTTCTCTAATAATTAGTGACATCGAGCATCTTTTCATGTGCTTTTTGGCCATCTGTATGTCTTCTTTGCAGAAATGTCTATTTAGATCTTCTGCCCAGTTTTTGATTGCGTTGTTTGTTTGATGTAGAGCTGTATGAGTTTATTTTGGAGATTAATCCCTTGTTGGTTGCTTCGTTTGCAAATATTTTTTCTCATTCTGTGGGTTGTCTTTTTGTTTTGTTTGTGGTTTCCTTTGCTGTGCAAATGCTTTTAAGTTTAACTAGGCCCCATTTGTTTATTTTTGTTTTTATTTTCATTACTGTAGGAGGTGGATCCATAAAGGTATTACTGCAATTTATGTCAAAGAGTGTTCTGCCTTTGTTTTCCTCTAAGAGTTTTATAGTATCCGGCCTTACAATTAGGTCTTTAATCCATTTTGAGTTTATTTTTGTGTATGGTGTAATTTCATTCTTTTACTTGTAGCTGTCCAGTTTTCCCAGCACCACTTATTGATGAGACTGTCTTTTCTCCATTGTGTATTCTTGCCTCATTTGTCATAGATTAATTGACCATAGGTGCGTGGGTTTATTTCTGGACTTTCTATCCTGTTCCATTGACCTATATTTCTGTTTTTGTGCCAGTACCATACTGTTTTGATTACTGTAGCTTTGTAATATAGTCTGAAGTCAGGGAGCCTGTCCAGCTCCGTTTTTCTTTCTCAAGGTTGCTGTTGCTATTTCCGTCTTTTGCGTTTCCATACAAATTTAAAATTTTTTTGTTCTAGTTCTGTGAAAAATCCCATTGGTAATTTGATAGGGATTGCATTGAATCTGTAGAATGCCTCGGGTATCTGTATCTGGGTTGAGGGGATCACCATTTAACCCACTACACGTACCAAATGCATGGAGGGGAGGTAAGCGCCCTCCCACCCGTGTCATCCAGGCACCCATAGACCTCCACAGAGTTCATTCCTGAGACAGTCTCTGCGTATATAGGAATATAGGTATAGCTGTATGTGTGTGTGTGTGTGTGTGATTTTTACACAAATAGCATTTTCTACACACTTCTGCACTTGGCCTTTCTTTCTTAATGTATCTTAATAATCGTCCTGTAACTATAGCCACCTCATTCTTTTTAACAGCTATGTAATACTCCATTGTATGAATGTACCAGGTTTATTTTTTTTTTTTGGCTGCGTTGGGTCTTTGTTGCTGTGCACGGGCTTTCTCTAGTTGCGGTGAGTGGGGCTGCTCTTTGTTGTGGTGTGTGGGCTTCTCATTGCAGAGGCTTCTCTTGTTGCGGACCATGGGCCCTAGGCGTGTGGGCTTCAGTAGTTGTGGCACGAGGGCTCAGTAGTTGTGGCTCACGGGCTCTAGAGTGCAAGATCAGTAGTTGTGACGCACGGGCTTAGTTGCTCCGCGGCATGTGGGATAGTCCCAGAGCAGGGATTGAACCCATGTCCCCTTCATTGGCAGACGGATTCTTAACCACTGCGCCACCAGGGAAGTCCCTGGATGTACCAGTTTTTATTTAACTATTCCCCCTTGATGGATTTTCAGGTTGTTTCCAGTCATTTGGTATTTCCACCAGTACCACAAAGACCGTCTTGGTAAGTGATGTCTCTGTCCACGTGCATGAGCCTATCTGTGCAGAAAATTCTTCTTTCTTGCTTTTGAAAAGACAATATAAGGAGATTAAAAACTATCTTTAATTTATAAAAATCTTCCCTTATCCCCACCATGCCCGCCACTCTGCATATTCCCTTCCAGCCTGATCCTCAATCAAGAGCATTTTGCAAAGTTGTAGGCACAAGAGACATTTTTATCCTGTTCCATAAGCTACATCATAAGAGTTTTCCATGTTGCCAGTCATCCATATTACATTTTTGTGGCTGTGTGACAATGTCCCTGGGCAGATGGGTCATGATGTACGAAGCCATCGCCCCCTGTGGACTGTTCAGGTTTTTTTCTCTTCCAGATAATACTGCAGAGAACATTTTCTTTCCAATAGCTTTTTTTTTTAAATAAATTTATTTATTTATTTATTTTATTTTTGGCTGCATTGGGTCTTCGTTGCTGCGTACGGGCTTTCTGTAGTTGTGGTGAGTGGGGGCTCCTCTTCGTTGTGGTGCGTGGGCTTCTCATTGCGGTGGCTTCTCTTGTTGTGGAGCACGGGCTCTAGGTGCATGGGCTTCAGTAGTTGTGGCACACGGGCTTAGTAGTTGTGGCACGTGTGCTCAGTAGTTGTGGCTCGCAGGCTCTAGAGCGCAGGCTCAGTAGTTGTGGCTCACGGGCTTAGTTGCTCCGCGGCATGTGGGACCTTCCCAGACCAGAGATTGAACCCATGTCCCCTGCATTGGCAAGTGGATTCTTAACCACTGCACCACCGGAGAAGTCCTCCAGGAGCTTTTCAATCATAATAAAAAAAGAGATAATTTCCTTAGAATAGATTTCCAAGCATAGTATTATTCAGTCAAAGGCTCTACAGTTTCACAGCACGAACTGCAAGTAGCCAAACTGCTTTACAAGGAGACAGCCCTCTAGACACTGACATGGGTGGCAGCCGGGCCTGCCTAACTCACCAGCCCTCACCCAGTGTTGAGGCTTAGCTGCTCTGTCCAAAAGAGCACGTGTCCAGGGCCCTCAAAGTTGATTTGATCTGGGTGCCCTTGATTTCTCTGTTGCTCCCTACCTGTGCCACTGTGGATTCTTTGAACCCTGGCTTGGCATCTTGGCCTTGGTCCGACCACTTCACCTCTCTGATCAGATTTCCTCACCCAAAAAGTGTAGGGTGACCAACTGTGCCTGTTTTTCTGGGATGCGGGACTTTCCGTGCTGAAGTCAAGCATGTCCCAGTCAAACCCGGACAAGTTGGTCAGTGCAGTGACGGTCGGATCATACCAATGCCCCGCAGAGACTTGCTGTAAGTATGAAACCAGCTGATTGGATGAAAGGGCAGCCCCAGTGCCTGAAACTGACTAGCACACCCTAAATGGGCACTGGGTGATTCATGGATGGTTCAGATCCTGTGCGCACAGAAGCTCTCCTTTTCTTAGTCCCCCATCTTCCCAGCACTGGGCGTTATTCAAAAAACTGGAAATAGAGTAAAGCGGTGCTTTCATCACAGTTTCTGTGACAGTTACTCTGTTGCCCCATGGCTAAGGCACTCACAAATCGTCTGTGTTTGAGACAATCTCTGGGGAGCCCCCGGCCTCCCCACATGGCCTGGTGTCCCCGACCTTCTTCAGCCTGGCCCCTTCCCACACTCCAGACGCCTGGCCTCTCTGAGGGTCACTTGCTCCCTGTCATTTGTGGGCCCAGTGGGTAGGAATTCTCAGGCCCCAGGAGCCTTTTCACCTCCATCACTCCCGACGTGTGCAGGTGGGAGGGTTTGTGAGTGGGGATTCCGGCCACTCCTAAGGTTGACCATTTTCCATACATTTGTTTCCTCTTTGAATTTCCTCCTGGGCCTTTGCGAGGTTACATCTTTGGGGTATGCATACATTTTTCGCTGAAAACTGGGTCCCTGTTGTCTTGCTGACAGCTTTTTTCTTGCTATATTTTTGTTCTTTTCTTTCCTATTACCACGATGTGAAAGATGGACCTGAATTTTTTCTGTTTCTTTATGCCAAAAAAAAGAATAATAGGGAGAGGAGATTGCCATGTCATGTTGTTCTTTTTGAAGTCTGTGTGTGTTTTCGTGCATGCACGCTCACAGATGTGGGTAAAAGGCTGCCTTCTGAAACTCACCTTGTGTGTTTTTGTGATGTCTGCTGGGGAGTAGGAGGGCATGGAAGCCCAGAGAAGGGTATGAATCAAGAAGCATTTACCCAGACTCTTGGGGGCAATTTTGCATGGGTCCCACCCCTGCCCCTCACCTAGTGGGCACTCAGCATTTATTGAATGCATGAGTCTTACCTTATTTCTCTCAATCCTTTTAAAGAAACATTCTAGGTGTAGCTGAAGCTCCCGACTTCAGGGGGCCCTTTTGTAGCTAAGTTTCTTCTTCCCTCCTGGGATATATCACCCCTCTCTGGAGTTTCTCTTCCTATGCTTGTTTTCATACTACTTCTATTCATTTATGTTTGCAAAACCTAGATCTAGCGTTTTTTTATGCTTCCAAACTTTGTGTAAATGGTATGATACTGTCCGTGTCACCCTGCAGCTTGCTTGTGTAGATTGCTTTCCTTCTCATATAGGATTTCATTGGGTGGATGTCCCACAATTAATGAGCCATTCTTTGGTTGGTCGCTGTATTGGTTTCCCAGGGCTACCGTAATGAAATATCACAGAGTGGGTGGCTTAAACGACAGAAATGTATTCTCTCACAGTTCTGGAGGCTAGAAGTCCAAAACCAAGGTGTCGGCAGGTTGGTTCCTTCTGAAGGCTGGGAGGGAAAGTCTGTTTCAGGCCTCTCTTCCAGCTTCGGGTGGCCTCAGGCATCCCGGTGCTGGTAAATGGCATTCTCCATGAGTCTTCCCACTGTTTTCTTTCTATGTGTTTCTGTCTCTGTGTCCAAATTTTTCCCTTTTTATAAGGACACTAGTCCTGTTGGGTGAGGGCCCATTCGTATGACCTCATTTTAAATTAATTGCCTCTTTAAAGAACTATCTCCAAACACTGTCCCGTCCTGAGGTACTGGGCTTTAGAGCTTCAACATATGAATTTGGGGGGCGGGGGACACAGTTCACCCTATGACACGAGTGAGGCCATGGCTTTCCACCCTGGTTGCACCAATGCACGCTTGCCAGGGACACATAGACCTTCCTGCTTCTCAGGGTTCACAGCTGCTGACATTGCCAGAATTCTTCATTTTTGGCCAATCTGATGAAGGTGCACATCACTGTCATCTGATTTGCCCCCTCTCCCCCCAATTTTTAGTGAGATTGAGATCTTTTCATGTGTTTTGTGTCTGCTTTGGTGAATTCCCTATTTGTACCTTGCCCATTTTTCAGTTGGAGTTAAGAGTGTCTTTCATACTCATTTGTAGGAATTCTTTGTAGATCCTGGATACTACCTTGCATTGCAAGCCTTTTCAGCTGTTCTCTGGCTCACCTTTATACTTGTTTATGGTCTCCTTTGATGTACAGAGGTTTTTCATCTCAACGTAGTCAAATGCTTCAAGCACCAAGGTTGATCTTGTTTAAGAAATCCTTCCCTACACCAACGTCATAGAAATACTCTTATATTTTCTACTAAATAATTCCAAGCTTTGTTTCTCACTTTCTGGCCTCAGTCCACCTGGGATTTATTTGCATGTGCAATGGATGAAAAAAAAAAATCGAATTTTGTTTTCCCAGATGGATTGCCAATGGCCGGACTCACCCCATTTCATGCTCTGGTTTCCCTGGTGGGCCGAGGCCCCGGCATCCCGGTCCCTGACATCAGTATTCACGGCACACCCGGGGATTTTCCTCCTGAAAAGGGCTCAGTGCTCAAAACAGTGACGTCTGTGCCTGCTCCCAGGATGAGCCCAGCTGGAGCCTGCAGCTGTGGCTGTGTCCTTCTGGAAGGGGCTGCAGAGATGGATACGGCACTAGTTTCCTGGGGCTGCCATAACACATGATCACAAACTTGATGCCTTAAAATAACAGACACATATTCTCTCACAGCTTAGGAGGCCGGAAGTCTGAAGTCAAGGTGTCAGCGGGGTTGATTCCTTCTGGAAGCTGCAAGAGAGAATCTGTCCCAGGCTCCTCTCTGAGCTTCGCGCGACCTTTGGCAGTTCTTGGCATCTGTTGGCTTACAGGTGGGTCACTCCAACCTCTGCTCTATCTCACATGGTCTTCTCCTCTACGTCTCTGTCCATTTCCCCTTCTCTTTTAAGGATTCTCAGTGGATTTAGGGCCCACCCTAATCCAGGAGGATCTCAACCTGAGATCCTGCATTATATTTGCCAATCCCTTTTTCCGAGTCAGGTCACATTGACAAGTTGTGGGTGGAACGTATCTTTTGGGCGCCAGCATTCCACCCACTAGAGGTATTATCTGTAGTGGAGAGAAGAGTTTCTTCCTTCAACAGTCGCTTTCTCTCCCCGACATGCACCGCCTTCTGCCTCCCTTGTTTGGTGAGCTGGGCACCCAATCTGCCATTTTTCTTTTATTTCCTCCCCGATTCCCAAATCCAGTGATGAGTTATCCCACTCCTGGGAATATATCTTAAGGAACTGATTCAACAGCGTGGAAAAAAAGATCTTCTCGTTGTGGCTTTGTTAGTAATACTGAAAAGTTGGACATAACCCCCAGGAGAGAAGGTAATCACTTAATTACTTCAATAACATTTGAGCGTCATGCAGACCAAGGAAGAAACTTAGAAGTAGACGGGGAAGGGAGAGAGCAGAGGAGAGGAGGATACACTTGCTGCCTCCATAGTGAGGGGGGGATGTCCCACTTGTGATGGCCCGAAGGATCACATAATGTCAATTAGGAAATGGACACCCAGGGAAGTCTCAGGTGTGATCCAGTGGCCCGAAGCTGGTCTGAGTCCATGAAACTAAGTCATGAGGGATAAGTTTTCTCTGGTGGACCAGGCTGAGCCAGGAAGGAGGTTTCAGGAGGAGGGCAGCAAGTCTGCAGGAACTGACCTACCTTGCTGGGACCCACGACTGGCCACGAAAATTACAAAAACATGGCAACACGGAAAGGTGCCTGATTAGGTGAAACATGCAGCCTAAAAATTGATTCAGAAGAGTGCCTAGGGACTTCCCTGGTGTTCCAGTGGTAAAGAATCCACCTTCCAATGCAGGGGATGAGGGTTCAATCCTTGGTCGGGGAACCAAGATCCCACATGCCGCGGGGCAACTAAAAGACCGCGTGCCACAGCTACTGAGCTCGCATGCCTCAACTAGAGCCTGCGTGCCGCAAACTACAGAGCCCTCGTGCTCTGGAACCCATGCGCCACAACTACAGAGCCCATGCGCCTTGTAGCCTGCGTGACACAACTAGAGAGAAGCCCGTGCACCACAACAAAGAGCCAGCGCACCGCGACGAGAAAAGATCCCGCGTTCCTCAATGAAGATCCCGCGTGCCGCAACTAAGACCTGATGCAGCCTAAAATAAATGAAAAAATAATAAATAAATCTTAAAAAAAAAAAGAAGAGTGCCTAAAAAAAGAGAATTACAGTATTTTTCAGCAGTCCTACTTCTGGGCATCTACCCATAAGGAGAAACAGGGATTCGAATAGATGTGTGTCCACCCGTGTTCACAGCAGCATTATTCCCAATAGTCAAAAGGTGAAAACAACGTAAATGTCCATTATCCACAAATAAATGGATCAAACAAATGTGGTCTGTCCACACAGTGGAATATTATTCAGCCTTAAAGAGGAAGGAAATTCTGACACATGTTACAACGTGGATGAACCTTGAGGATGTTATGCTAAGTGAAGTAAGCCAAACACACAGGACGAATGCCATACGAGTCTCCTTATATGAGGGACCTGGAGTAGTCAGATTATTCATAGACACAGAAAGTAGACTGTGGTTGCAGGGCCTGGGGGGAGGGGAAGAGGGAAGTTAGTGTTTAACGGGGACAGAGTTTTAGTTTGGGAAGTTGCAAAGTTCTAGAGATGGATGGTAGTCATGGTTGTGTAACAATGTGAATACACTTAATGCTGCAGAGCTGTACGTTTATCAAGTGGCTCAGTGTACATTACATGTTATGTGTCTTTTACTATGGTTTTGTTCCAAAAAGGATGCCTAGTGTACTAGTTGATTGGCGGAGGGGGGATTCAAATCGCAGCCACACCTCTTTGTGCGTTCTTTTGTCCACGTGGCTTTATTTCTCGTGTTCAGGTGCTGTACGGCCGTGAGGGAAGCCAACAAGATTGCTGCCCTGCTGAAGGCTCCAGGCAACAGGGGCAGACAGACCTTCACCAAGTCACATCATCAAATACGGGCATGACTTTCCTATCAGTGATTAGGTCTGTGACCTTGGACAAGCTGCTTCTCCTTTCTGAGTTCATTTCCTTCTCTGTAAAAACAGGGACAATCACATGACTAGCAGTAATGCTGGAGGATCCACGAGCATCCTCTGAATCGGCCGGGCGGGACTGCTTAGCTCAGAAGGCCCTCCATATGGGTGAGTTCCTTTTCCGGAGTTCCACGTCAGAAAGAGATGCTTGAGGACAACACTTACATGATTCATGTTGCCCAGGGATGGAGTCAGGCAGTGTATATACACATATTTTAAGTCATGTACAATCCTTTGACATGCACAGAAGTTCTGGATAATTCACCAGGGTGTGAAGAGTGCATGATAGGATGTCAGGTAGGAATATATATTTTTTTAATATTTATTTATCTATTTATTTTGGCTGTGAAGGGTCTTAGTTGTGGCACCCTGGATCTTCATTACGGCATGTGGGATCTTTAGTTGGGGCACGCGGCCTTCTTAGTTGTGGCGTGCGGACTCTTAGTTGCGGCATGCATGCGGGATCTGGTTCCCCGACCAGGGATCAAACCCAGGCCCCCTGCATTGGGAGCGTGGAGCCTTACCCACTGGACCACCAGGGAAGTTCCAGGAATTTTTTTCTTTAACCCCTATTAAGGGATTTCTGGCTACAAGATCTTGGGCAAATAACCTGACATCTCTAAACCTCAGTTCAGTTTCCTCAAGTGCAAACTATGAGTGTTTTTCTTCTTTTTAACTCTTTATTATGGGAACATTCAAGCCTTCACAAAAGAAGAAGAAATAGTCTAGTGAACCTCCATTACCCAGGGCCAAGAGGTAGCAATAAATTGCCAATTTTGTTTCATATCTACCTCCCCACCCTTCCTCCGGCTGTTATTTTAAAGCAAATCCCAGACAAAGAGACTCTTAAAAAAAAACCCACCACAATACCATTATCGTGCCTAAAATTTTTTAGAAAACAATTTCTGAAATCATCTAAAGTCTAATCAGTGTAGAATCGTCCCCGGTTGTCCCATAAATGCTTTTTAAGTTTGATTTGCTTGCATCGGGATCCACAAGATCCACACATTTCATTTGCCCGATATATCCATTTCCCCAGAGTTTTGTTTTTTTCTTTTGGCTGTGTTGGGTCTTCGTTGCTGCGCACCGGCTTTCTCTAGTTGCGGCGAGCGGGGGCTACTCATCGTTGCGGTGCATGGGCTTCTCATTGCGGTGGCTTCTCTTGTTGTGGAGCACGGACTCTAGGTGTGCAGGCTTCAGTAGGTGTGGCACGCAGGCTCAGTAGTTGTGGCGCACAGGCTTAGTTGCTCCGCGGCATGTGGGGTCTTCCCAGACCAGGGCTCGAACCCGTGTCCCCTGCATTGGCAGGCGGATTCTTAACCACTGCGCCACCAGGCAAATCCCTTCCCCAGAGTTTTAATAGGACAATTTTCAAATATCCAGCAAAGGCAGAAGGATTTTACAGTGAGCGCGTGTGTCACCCCCTAGATTGAACCACTGACATGTTTACTGTGCTTTGTCACTTGCCTATCTATCTACCTGTCTCTCTACAGTTGGTAGCACTTTTAAGTTTCTTTTAACCTCAACACTCTCCTTGCTGTCATGTTTTTGTTTTGTTTTGTTGCCATTTATTTGTTGAAGAAATCATGTCATTTGTCGTGTAGGATGGCTCATTTGAGGATTAAATTAGCTAATATGTGCATAGTGCTTAGAATGTAGTAGGTACCTAATTAACATCCATTATGACTTGTTTTGTTCTTCATCTATATCTTCTGATTTTTCCCAAGTGAAAATATATCCTTTTTGTAAAAAAAAAAAAAAAAGTTTAAAAGCATTCCTGGGCTGCTAGACTTTTCAAAGTTACGTTGATTTGTAGCCACAAGGGGGTCTGTCTTCACTTTGTTTGCTGGGCCCACCCTATCCACTAGGCCCTGGGGAAGGACCGCCAGCATCGGGCAGTTGAAGATGGCAGAATGAGGGAGTGTCGAGGTGGGAAACAGAGCCAGAGGGGCTCAAAGGAAATGCCCCGGGTGGAATCTGGGGGCCAGGATCCAGGTCTGGCCCCTTCCTGGGGGCTGAGGGTGGTGACACCAGGAGGGAGGCCCAGAGGAAACGCAGTAAAGTGTGAAAAGCTGCAGAAATCCCAGGAGAGGGTGGAAGCAACAGCACACATCATTAGGATGGCGAGGGTGCACACGGCCTGGTTTCGAGGGGCTGGGGCAGATGGGAAAGAGGAAGATGAGCCTCCCCAGGGACTTGACTCCACAGACTCCGACAACAGGCAGACAGATGAGAAACACAAAGGATCTGGCATCCTCCGTCAGCAGCTGGAGAAGAAAAGCAGGAGATTGGAGGTGGGGGAGAGCTCTGGGTTGGGGGATCAGGAGCTCTGAGCCTGGATTTGCCACCCATCCATCACCTGTGTGGTCTTGGGTAAGGCTCCTTCTCTTCTCTGAACCTCAGTTTCTCCCACCTGCAAAATAGGAGGGGTGGACCGAAAGCCCCATAGGGGTTTCTTTTAGCTGTGGCAAGGCCAATGTTCCATCTCACTGACTGCTCCCTGGGGATGCAGGAGGGGGTCGCAGCTGCTGGGATCTGGAGGCACTGGTGATGCCCTCAGCACTTTTCCTTTCAAGGAGACAAACACCCAGTCCAGGCTCAAAACTGTGAGTCACCAAGTCAAAGTACCAAATGAATACAGACTGTAGCTACACCGTCCTGGATTCCACTGCTCACCCTGCCCCTTCCTGCCCTGTGATCTTAGGTAGCATTCCACAAAGGATTGCTGATGTCTGTCAAGGCTGAAGAAATGGGCAGGACCGACTTTTCCTGAACCCAGATCCTGGGCTTCCGAGATGCAGCTAATCATCAGGGTAGGTGTGGCTGATTCACCTTCGAGGAAAATCTGCTGAAGATTTTTAGCCAAACCAAATAGAGAAGTGAATAAATATAGAAATGAATCACTTGCCTGAATCTCTGGCCCAGGACCCAGCCACCTGTCCACCATCACCATTGTGAAACCGCAAGGCCAGAGGTCACACCAGCCGGCCTTGATGCCTGGGTCATTGTCATCCATGCTGAATGAAATTCGTTAGTCCATTGTGAGCTGTTCAGGTTTAATGCCTCTGCAGTTGCCTGATGACAGTGGAGCATGGTGGAGAAGGTCAGACAATGGGCCACCGTCTGAATAAAAGCTCCCTAATGCCCCGCCCAGGGTGCCCCAGTGGGTCCTCCTGAATCACGGCTGCTTCCTGGGAACTGATCCCATGTGAGCTGGAGGACAGACTTGTGTCCGTGCCTGTTCCAGGGAAAACAGGATGAGCGAAGCCTTCCAGGGCCATAAGGAACCAGGGCGTTACGGTGAGAACTGGCTGGGGTAGAACGGAGTGGCACTTCCAAAGCCGGCTTTGGGCTCTGTAAGGGGTCAAATTATGCCCTTCAAAAAAGATGTTCAAAGGGGAATTCCCTGGCGGTCCAGATCCCACAAGCCACGCAGCGCAACCAAGGGGAAAAAAAAAAAAAAAAAAGATGTCCAAGTCCTAGCCCCCAGCACCTCCAAATAAGGACTGTGACCTTATTTGGAAATAGGGTTGTTGCAGAGGTAATAAGTTAAAATGAGGTCACATTGGAATAGGGTGGGCCCCTCATCCAGTATGACTGTGTCCTTATAAAAATAGAAGTTTGGACACAGGCATACCTAGGGAGAATGCCTTGAACTTGAAGGCAGAGCTTGGGGAGATGCCTCTGTTTACAAGCTAGAGATGGCCAGCAAACCGGCAGAAGCTACAGGACAGGCACAGAACGGGTCCTTTTCTCAGCACTCAGAAGGCACCAAACCCGCTGACACCTTGGTTTAGAACTTCTAGCCTCCAGAGCTGTGAAACAGTACATTTCCGCTGTCCAAGCCACCCAGGCTATGGTGCTTTGTTATAGCAGCCCAGGAAAGGAGTCCGGGTGCTGACAGGCCAGTATCCTGATTTGGTGGCCTCCCGTCTGGGAGACCTTGGGCAAGTTACTTTCCTTCTTTGAGCCTGGGGCCAAAGAACCTGAGACTCGGGGCCTGTATGGATAAAATCCAGCCATCCGTCAGATTCCTCACCTGGACGTTTGGAGGTGGTGGGAAGCTGGGCGATGGTGCCTACTTAGCCCTGGTGCTTGGGCTGAGTTGGCCATTTCAGGCTCAGTGCCAGACACATAGCAGAGGCAGTCAGAGTCCCATGAGGCACTGGACCAGAATCCCAGAGAGATCAGGACAAAAGGCAGAGAGGAGAGAGGAGGCTTTGTGCAGACCCTGCCGTGATTCCTGTTCCTCCCAGGGCCTGGTTGTTCAGTGTTGGCTGGGTTCTCACGTGTATGTTCTTCCCACGGACCCCCCTTCCTTGAGGTATCACGGGGACAGTATATTAACTGATCTCTTTGCCTGTCTTTGGAAGTGCTTTGAAAACTGTAATGCGGGGAACACATTTTCTTGGCAAAAACCACCTTACTGAGCACCCGTTGCATGCAGGTTAAGAAGCTACAGGTCCTGCCCCAGGTGGTCCAGGCCAGGGGAGTGTCACAGGGCCGCGTGGAGAGGCAATAACAATGCTGTCATGCCTGTCCCGCCTGACTCCCACAGCTCAAAATGAAACAGTGAGGACAGCCAGCAAAGTTCCAGCATTTTCCATTGTCTACTGTAAAAGGCTTTTGCGAAATGTCAGAGATGATGTTCATCCCCTTCGTCTTTTTCTTCTCTTTTTGAGAGACATGGGCTAACAGAGAAATTATAAAAAACATGATTGGGGCTAAAATAGGCAACATGGCGTGGTGGCTAAGAGAAGGAGTCTGGTACCAGATTGGCTGAGTTCAAGTGTGACCTTGGCAAGTTAATTAACCTCCCTGCTTGTCAGTTTCCTCACCAGTACAATGGACACAATAAACCTCATTGCAATTTTGTGAGGATTAACTTAAAGGAATCCACACAGGCAAAGTGCTCACACCAGTGGCTGGCACACAGTGAGCCCTATGTGGCTATTTGCTATTATTATTAATAAAGTCAAGAAATGCACAAGGTTGGGGAACACAATGAAAGAAGTAGTTGTTATTTGGGATAAGACGCTTCTTGGGGGGGTGGGGTCTGACCAGATCACAGTGACCCACCTGACCGTCCTTCTCACCTCTAAGGAGCGGGTTGCCAGCAGCCATATTTGTGCAGCTCGGCTCGGACACTGGCTAGGGTGGGCATCTGGGCCAACTGAGCAACCAAGTTCTTCCCTTAGAACTGGACCAAAAGAGAGCTCCTAGTTTGTTGATCCTGCTGGTCTCTCGAGTGGTCACCTTCTGTCAGGCGGAGGCAACACAGCAGAGAAAGCCAGGATGGGGGGGAAGGATGAGTCAGAGAGAAGCAGGTACACAGAGCAGAGAGAAGCTCCTGGGTCCCTGGTTTCTGGCTCTTGCTGAGACCTGCCTACCTTTATGCCCTTGGGGTTCTGTGAGACACCCTCGATTCCTTAAAAGCCATTTCCACCCTTTTTGAAGCTACTCTGGTTTCTGTTGCAGCCGGGGTCTTGGTGAACACCTGGATGCCGCAGCCTGACTTCCCCGTGTTTCTTTGCATCTGCGAGGGTCTGCTCCCTGGAGTTAGTGGAGGAAAATGTCCACTCCTCTCCTGTCAGCCCAAGCAGACTGCAGTTTCAGTTTCGTGCTGTGGTTGAAGAAAGTAGGGACCAGGAGTTGAGCAACCATTTATTTCCCTACCATGTATTGGGCACTGACTTCTTCCTAAACCTTGTTCTGGGCACTTTACATGCATTATCTCATTTGCTCGATTGTGAGTATCATGATTGGATCTCTGTTTCACAGATGAAGAGACTGAGGTTCTGAGAGGTTAAGAGGTTTGGTTAGTATCACCCACCTAAGTAAGGTGGACAGCTGGGCTCCAGGTCCAAAGTTTGTGCTTTCAGCCTCCTTCCCATCCTACCTGGAGCCCCTGGATGGCATCCTTCTGCTCTCCTGCTCTGGGATCCTGCACAAACCCTTGATCGTGCCTCAGCTGATGAAAGGGGGGTGTGGGGAAGTTTTGGAAGAGCCACACGTACTCCACACATGTAACACGTTTCCCTCCCCCCTCCGATACTTCCTTTCCTTTTGCTTCTTAGCAACTGACTCAGAGCGGATGAAGGGGAAAGAAGTGAGGTCACATTTAAATTGGTCAATTTGAGCAGCTCACCGCAGAGGCTGGTGTGGGAGAGAGATGCAATTAATCTGAAAAACACAGTGGTTTTTATTTTTAAAAATATGATCCATGGCCTTCAGTCCTCCATGGAGCTGTGCCAGGCATCCATTTCCACGAGTCAGCAGCAGCCTGGTGTTCGGGCTCTTCATAAAGTCCCCGTGAATTTTAAAACAAACGAATGGCATTCGTCTTCATTTTAAAAAGTGAAACAAATCAATGCATGTTCATTGTAGAAAATTTGGGCTTGGGGGGTGGGAAGAGAGGCATAAAGAAGAAAACAAATATTTCCCGGTAATTGTTACAGCCGTGTAATGGTTAGATTAGTCAGCCACGAAAGGAACAGACCACAATACGTGCACCAACACAGATGGATTGCAAAAATTGTTATGCTGCATCAAAGGGGTCAGACCCGAAGGAGGATGTATCTTTTGACTCTATTTATATGAGGTCCAAGAAGTGGTGACAGGCAGATCGGGGGTTGCCTAGGTCCGGAAGTGGGTGGCTGGAATCAACGGCAGAGGAGCGCAAGAAACTTTTCTTGGGTTGTGGGAACGTTCTACGTCAATACTTGATTGGGGTGGTAGTCACCTGGATGTAGACATTCGTCAGCACTTATCAACCTGTTCTTTTAAAGTGGGTGCGTTTTATTTCATGTAAATTATACTTCGATAATGTTGATTTCAAAAGGGAAAAGAATGACCTGTAATCCCACCACTCCAGAGGTAACTGCTATTAAGGTTTTGGTGTGTGTATATAAATGAATCCGCTGATTGTGTGTAACAAAGATTAGTTCTAGATAAATGTTCAATCCTCTGTGATACTTTAAAAAAAAATTAACCTCAGATTTAATTATTTGGGGAGAGTGAGAAAGAAAGGCAGAGCGGGTGGTACTCCATGTTCCTTTGATGCCCACCTTTGCACCCCCAAATCCCCCAAACCAGAGAAGTGGGCAGGGTGGCACAGTCATCACTCAGCCACCCAGTATCACAGGCTGCAAAGTAGGAATCGTGCTCCCACCCGCTCCTCCCTTCTTCCCCACCCGTGAGCCTAGAAAATGGGCTGACTTCACATCAGCTCAGAAGCAGAAGGGGGATGTTCCCCAACTTCAGGATGAAAACATGACTCCTCTCCCTATACCAGGAGAATAAGCACATTTTATTATTCAATCAGTACATTAAATGCCATCGGTACAGAGTGTGTGTTCCGTTATGCTGGTGTCTCATGCCTGTTAAAAATGAGGTTCGGGGGCTTCCCTGGTGGCGCAGTGGTTGAGAGTCTGCCTGCCGTTGCAGGGGACACGGGTTCGTGCCCCGGTCCGGGAGGATCCCACACGCCGCGGAGCGGCTGGGCCCGTGAGCCATGGCCGCTGAGCCTGCGCGTCCAGAGCCTGTGCTCCGCAACGGGAGAGGCCGCAACAGTGAGAGGCCCGCGTACCGCAAAAAAAAAAAAAAAATGAGGTTCGGGAATGCTCTCCTGGATGATGTAATTTTGAGACAGTTTTCAGGTGGAGCTTCCGGAGCGTTCCCCAAAAGCAACAGTGCCATGAGCAGCTATGAAGTTAAGAACAAACAATTCTGTTGTCTGCTTTTGGTGCTTGGCATATGATTGATTACAGGCATGGCTTCATGCCATTAAAGGGCTCCAAAAACACGACGCAAAACAGGTTGCACCTAATTTCATCCTGTGGGTCCTCGAGTTCCTTGACAGTCTGATAAAGCTGGCTGCGAGTTTCCTCCAGCCCCTGGGAAGTGGTATCTGAGGAAGGACGTGCCGTTGCATGAACGTGGACAATATAATCTCCCCCAGACTGGGAACCACAGGATGGCTGGGGAGCAGCCTGTACCAGCTGACAGGATGGGAAAAATGTCTTCCTTTAAACCAGGGGTTCTCAATCGGGGCTGATTTTGCCTCCCAGGTGACATGGGATAACGTCTGGGGACATTTTCATTGTCACAAATTGTGGCTGCTCCTGGCATCTGTGGGTTAAGGCCAAGGATTCTGCTAAACACCCTGAAGTCGTCAGGACAGCTGTCTACCGCCAAGAATGATCCAGCCGTAAATGTTAATAGCGCCAAAGTTGAAAACCCTGCAAAGGTGCTGTATTGGGTATCTGTATCCCAATTGTTGGGCAGATGGGAAACGTTTGGAGAAGTGATCTAGAGGAGCGCCTGCAATCAGGGCCGTGGAAACATGGGTTCTAAAATGACAGTGGCAACACAAAATAGCCAACGCTTATTCTAAGTGCCTACCCAGTGCCAGGCTGTGAGCTCAACATTGATTATCTCATTTAATTCCTATGACTCTGGAAAAAGGTACTGTTGCAGTCCCGTTTTATAGTAAATCAACCAAAGATACACACAGCTGGTAAAGGAAAGGGCAAGGAGTTTGTTTTCTTCCTCGCATACTTTTTTTTTTGAGGGGGGATGATTGGGGGAGGAGGGGTGTCTGATTCCCCTCGCTCGACTGTGAGCCCATGAGGGCTGCATCTTATGTGAGCTGGATCTGTAGTCCCCAACAAAGTCCTTGGCATTCAGTAGGTGCTAACAGACACATGTTTAATGGAACTGAATGAAAGAAGGAAGGAAGGAAGCAGGGCAAGGTGACCTAATGGTTAGAACGTTGGTGTTGCAGTTTGATTTCCAACCATTCAACAGATAACCATAGTGCATCTTCTCTGGGCCAGAACAGGCAGGGACCTGCTCAAGCTGACCTATACTGGCTCGTGAGAGCTGATTGTTAATTTTTCATGAATTTTGCAAGCTGGTTGTCAAACAGCCATTAAACAAGATCGAATTAATATAAAGTTACGATTAAATAAATCATATTCTTAAAAAGGTAATAAAACTCACCACTTCCTAATTATTTGACTACATATTATACTACATTTTGTATCTCCGTTCTGTAGGTTATTTATGTCTCTCTCAGGGGTCGCCAAACTTCTTCTGTAAAAGGGCCAGGTAGTAAATATTTTAGCCTTTGTAAGCCATGCGCTGAGTCTGGCCCCTCAGCCACCGTTTGCTGCCCCCTGGAATGTTCTATCTGTAGGGTAGAAACACTACAATGGGGTGCGTCTCTTCCCAACCTCACGTTCAGTGATGCATGTTGATAACCTGAAAACAGCCATGGCGGGAATATTTCCAACTGGGGAATTGTCAAATGCTATAAATCAGGGCTTCCCCGCCCCCCGCAAGCCGATGGTTAAACATTTCACCAGCACACCACCGGACACAGTGATGTGCGGAACTGGAATGGACGCTGCCCTCTTGCAGGGCACAGTGTGTTGGGTTTGTGCACCCTTTCATAGTTGGGGGTGGGGGCAAGGAGGGAGCTGGGCAAAGGCCGCTGAGGATCTGCACTGGAGACCAGTCCGAGGAGGACACCCACCTGTGGGCGTCTGCCGGAAGGGGCAGGGCTGCTAGAAGCGGGTGCTTAGGTGGCCCTCTCCTAGGGCCGTCAGCGCCGATGCTCTCCTCCCCACCAGGGACCCCTTTGTGGGCAGCCAGGGTAACAGGTCTGTCTTTCCGCTCTGAGTTGGCGCCAGGGGTGACTTGAGGGGCCTTGGGGTTGAGATGTGAGCTCACGAGGGCAGGTCCCTGCCTGCTCACTGCGTTCTCCCAGCTCCTCAGGCGGAGTAGCTTCTCCACCAGTACGGCCCGGGGTAAGCCTGTAGTGGCAATAAGCCTCCCACTTGCTGACCCAAGTGGGAGAGGTACTTCCAGTGAGCAGGTGAGAGCAGAACGTTGCTCTTTGGGACTGCCAGCAAAGAATGCAGAACATCGCAGCTCTGTCTGGTGACCTTTGTGAGTCAACTGGCCAGTGGGGGCCTGAGGAGAGTGAAGCGTTTGTGAACTTGCGTGCCCTTCCTGCTGCTCCATAACCCTCGCAAGTTTGACGCCGGGAGGGTGAACTCTAAGGGGCCTGCACTGTTCTTTGCAGAGTCAGGGTTCTTGTGGCACCAAGGATGACCTGGGTACATGATCCATCAGTGGAAACTTGATGGGCTTGTGTCTCCTACAGAGGCTGGCGGGCTGGAGGGAGGGGACTTCTGAAGGAATCTGACAGCTGGACTTACTCATTTTTAGGTCAGGAACCTGGGACAGTGGGAGGCGAGGGGCTCTGCGTATCACCAGCTATCAACGTGTCCCACCTTCTCACACCCTCACTGACCTCGACCTACTGCCTGCACGTGCCTAGGCAACAGAGGACAGGAGAGTCTGACCAAAAGTCACTGCCTCTTTGCCTGCAGGCACTGAGTGCCGCTGTCCACCAGGAGCTCCTGGTTTCTGTTCGCAAGGAACTTCCGGCAGTACCTTGGGGGCTCCATATCACTGACGTCAAACTCAGACCGAGAAATATTCTTATTGAAAGATGACATTGATCAGATTCAACACTTTCTTCCTGAGTCCCTGCTCAGGAAAACAAAGGAGGAGCGGGAGAAACATGGACTTTCAGGTCAGAATTTCGGGTACAAATCTTGGCTGGATCCCCATGGTTGTCTGATCCTCTCTGAGACTCAACTTCCTCGCCCTTAAGATGGGGATGGTAAGAATTTTTGCCTTCTGGGTTGGTTGGAAGAAAGGAGAATAAATATCGATATACAATGCCCCCACAGGACAGGAATAAAGATGCAGACGTAGAGAATGGACCTGAGGACAGGGGGAGGGGGAAGGGTAAGCCGGGACGAAGCGAGAGAGTGGCATGGACATATATACACTACCAAACGTAAAATAGATGGCTAGTGGGAAGCAGCCGCATAGCACAGGGAGATCAGCTCGGTGCTCTGTGACCACCTAGAGGGGTGGGATAGGGAGGGTGGAAGGGGGGACGTAAGAGGGACGAGATATGGGAACATATGTATGTGTGTAGCTGATTCACTTTGTTATAAAGCAGAAACTAACACACCATTGTAAAGCAATTAAACTCCAATAAAGATGTTTAAAATATATATATATATATATGTAACACCCCCAACATAGTACCTGGCACTTGGGTGCTGGTCATTTTATCATGCTGTTCCTGTTTAATGCTTACAGATCGACCACCGTATCAAGCAGTGTTGAGGATGTCTGGATAAAATCAGGGATCCTCTGCCTCCTGGTAAATCGCGTTCTGCTGAAGTTTTGCCCCCTGAACAGGGAGAGGAGGGTCCACAGATGTCCCTCGAGTGGACAGCAGCTGCTTTGTCTGCCACCGAGCCTCCCCACTCCATGATTTCCTGCTGGACCCCATCACCTCCCTCCCGGGTACCCTCAACAGCCTCCTCACCAGCCTCCCTGCCTCCAGGCTGCCGCTCTGCAAATCTGGTCCATGTCATGCTGTGGCCAGTGACCTTATGAAGGTGATATCTACAAGTCGCTCCCTGCATGCCCCACGTGGTGGCTTCCCACTGCTCTCAGGGCAGAGTCTGGTCCCTGGGCCTGCATTTCAAGGCACTGCCCGCTCAGCCCCTGCTCACCTCTGAGGCCTCTGCCCTGCATCCCCTGGGCTCCTTGCATGCCTTGGCAAAATGTCTGGGGCTCCCCTGGTGGCACGGTGGTTAAGAATCCGCCTGCCAATGCAGGGGACACAGGTTCGAGGCCTGGTCTGGGAAGATCCCACATGCCGCAGAGCAACTAAGCCCGTGCGCCACAACTACTGAGCCTACGCTCTAGAGCCTGCGAGCCACAGCTACTGAGCCCGTGCACCACAACTACCGAAGCCCACGCGCCTAGAGCCTGTGCTCCGCCACAAGAGAAGCCACCACAAGGAGAAGCCCGAGCACCGCAACGAAGAGTAGCCCCCGCTCGCTGCAACTAGAGAAAGCCCGCGTGCAGCAACGAAGACCCAACGCCGCCAAAAATAAATAAAATAAAAAACAACAAAAAAAAGTCTGGAGTTTCCTGCACAGGCTGAGGGTCTTCCCACCTCTTTGCCTTTGTATGTGCCGTCCCCCCTTCCAGGAGCACCTTTCCCCTTCTTTACCTGATTCCTAAAGACCTCTTGGAGTCAGGACGTGTCCCCAGTGCCACAGCCCGGCTGGGTTAGATAGCCCCTCCCCCTCCCTGTAGCCCCAAGCACAGTGCGGTCATTGTCTTTACATGGTCTTAGACCCTGAGCTCCGCACCGGGGCCCAGTCCTGGCTAGCCAGGTGAGCCTGGCAGTCTCCCTGCAGCCTCACCTGCAGGAGGGGATGCTGATGGGTCAACCCTGTGTCATGGGTTGCTGTGAGAAGGAAAAGTTGCGTGCATGCTTAGGACGCGGGGAATTACTCCTGCAACCGGCAAACAGCAGGAGCTCAATCGAGGTTCGGACAACAGACCTAACCCCCTCGGCGGCGTGGCCTGGGCGTCTCGGTCACAACCACCTGCCATCCCCACCTCCGGCATCCACGTCTGTGTCACCGGGTGGGGTCTCTGGCTTGCCTGACTCCTCCTTGCTTGATGGTTTTCTCAAGGCCGTTGATGTTCAGAACTTCAAGAACAGAATTTGCCAGCAGGCTGTGGGGAGTCCGTGAATTCCCCATTTTCCCGCCTAACTGTGCCTCCCCAGGGCTCACGAGGAGAGAACAGCTCTGCCCGTCTCCTGGGCAGGCTGGAGATGCGTCTTCTCTGGTGAGGGACAATGCGGGGGCCCTGCCTTCCACCCTGGCCCCAGCCCTGGCCGGGATCAAGTGAGAGTGTTTTGGGGAGCCCTCATCTTGTCTGTTCTTGGGAGAGAGGGGGAGGGGGCAGTCCCCACTGTAGGGCTGCCGTGGACAAACTTCGACACTCATGATGCAATTCAACGCATGCTCACACACTTGTGTGTTCACTACAGAGACACCTTCACTTAACAAAAAAGGCACAGATCTGGGGGTTTTAATGGTATTAACGGCAGAAGTGCGTGGATGTGAGAAAGCCCCACCTCAGAGCAGAGCACTTGCTTCGTGGCTTTTGGTGCCACTCCTGATGGCAGAAAGGGAACTTTTTTTGTTGCACAGCTGGCGTTCCCGAGTGACACCATAGCTCATTCCCCAAAAGGGCTTCCAGTATGATTCTCTCACAGCTCTGCGCAGGACCTGGGGATGCAGAGATGAATGACCCGGTCCCGGCCTGAGGGGAGAGGTAAAGAAGCTGGAGCTGCTGGGGTGCAGGCAGAGGAGGGGGGCGCCGGTAACGCTGGGGAGGGATTTTGTTGTCTAGGTTCCTATTAGGGACTAATCAGACTCCAGGGGCAGAAGGAAGGAGTGGGGCTGGGGAGCCTGTCCCCTCCCCCCAGTAGGCTTGAGGACCCCAAGGCTCACGGCGGGCAGACATTTGTAAATGACCAGGAGGCCTTCGGAGTGCTGCAGGCTGAGCCAGGGCAGTGTGGCTCATTCCCCAGATAACTGACGGGACACATTCAATACAAGGAAATATCTCTGTCTTGTGGCGCCATCTGGCCAGCCAGGTGGACAGCCTGAGCTGGGGTTCCGGGGGTGTCACAGGTCCTGCCTGCGGTCCTGTCCCCACACCTTCGGCCCGGCCCAGCCCGGCCCCGGTCCCTCGGGTTTGCACCTGGCCGCACCTCCGCCATCCGCGTGGACAGGTTTCGGGGCGCTGACATTTCGGATCCCGGCTGGCCGCGGGGTAAGGGTGGGCTGCGGGGGCCGCGGCGCGTTCTCAGAACCGTCGGGCAGGCGGGCCGCGCGGCTCAACACCGGCCTGGGCACCGGCGGGGGCGCGGCTCGGCGTGACGTCACGCGCCCCGCCCCCGAGGCCCCCGCCCACTCCCCAGGTTCCGGGCGGCGCGGGCCCGGGCCTGCCAGGGCTCGCCCGCCCCAGCCCCCTCCCCGGGGGCCGCCCCCTCCCGTCGAGCCGCGCCTCGGCCCCTCGCGTCCCCGCCCGGCGACGGACTCCGCCTGCGAGAGGCCGAAGCCGCGGCGGCAGCCGCCGTTGCCGCCATTGACGTCAGAGGGGCGGGCACATGACCCCGCGGGGACCAATCGCGCGGGCGCCGAGCGGCTTCTGCAATCTCTCAACTGAGCCGGCCCCCGCGGCCCCCGCCGCACACTCGCCCGCGGACGGCCGCCCAGACACACGTACTGTACACACGAGCGGGCGGCGGGGCCGAGACACGCCCGCCCGCGCGGCCCCCGCTCGCCGCCGCCGCCGCCGGGCCCCCGGCCCCCCCGCCGGCG
>NW_021703766.1:6812801-6937532 GCF_005190385.1 Monodon monoceros | reverse complement strand
GACGAGCTAGGAGGAAGCCGGAGCCCCGCAGGAAGGACCGAGCGCCGGCCGCCCGCCCGCCCGCCCGCCCGGGCCCCTCCCTTGCGGGGCGCCCCCAGCCCCACACCCCCCCACCTTCCTGGGGGGTGGGGGGGTGCGGGACGCCGACCGGGGGCCCCGCCGCCCGGGCAGCCGGGACAGCCCCTCTCCCCGCCCCCGGCCCCCTCCCCGGCCCGGCCGGCCGGCCATGGATCTGACCAGCACCTCGGGCGGCGGCGATTCCCGGCAGATCGAGGAGACCAAGCCGCTGCTGGGGGGTGACGTGCCGGTCCCCGAGGGCACGAAGATGGGCGCCGTGCCCTGCCGCCGGGCCCTTCTGCTGTGCAACGGGATGAGGTACAAACTGCTGCAGGAGGGCGACATCCAGGTCTGTGTCATCCGGCACCCGCGGACCTTTCTCAGCAAGATCCTCACCTCGAAATTCCTGAGGCGCTGGGAGCCGCACCACCTAACGCTGGCCGACAACAGCCTGGCGTCCGCCACGGTGAGTCGCTCTGCGCGGCGGCGCGCCTGCACCCCCGCGCCTCCCCTCGGGGCCCGGGAGGCGCCCCCTCCCACCGGCTGCCCCCTGCCTGCCGCTGCACCTGGAGCCCGGGGCCTGCAGGGCGCCGGGGGGCGGGAAGGACCGGGCGCCCCCCTCCTGGCCTGGGCTCCGTACTGGATTGTGGAATCCGAAGCTCTGCCCTGCCGGCGGGCTCGGGGAGACCCTTAGAATTATGGAGAGGATCTGGCCCACCCCGGACTGAGCATTTGGGTACCTCCGGGCCCAGCGCTTGTGTTAATTACGGATGGGACCTTGGGATAGACCCCCGAGGCTGGGCCCTGATGGTGGTGGGGTTCCCTTTCGGAAAGCACATCTGGATCTGCGGCGGATGGGAAAACAAAACAACCAGAAAAAAAACAAACAAACAAAAAAACCCCAACAACCTCAAAACCCCAAAACCCAAAGAATTTCCAGAAGCCAGTTCCTTTCTTTGCTCTCTACCCGTCTTTTTCCTGCCCGGGCTGGCAGGCAAAACTGGGTGCTTCCCTTTCTGAAAAAATTTCACTGACACACTGGGAGGGTGGAAGTGGAGGGGGAGGGGGAGGGAGAGGGGGCAGGGGTCCTGGGCTATCTCCTCCCCACGGGGGGGCGGTCAAGTTCTAGTGCGGAAGCTGGCCTGTGGGGTTCTGGTCTTGTATAGCCTATGCAGTATTGTATACGTGTGTTTTGTTGCTGGAGGTTTTATTATGCTATTGTTACTGTTTTAAAATACATGGCTGGGACTGGGTCGCCCTCACGAGAGGGAGAGAAGTCATCGATCTGTTTCTGAAATCAAATCTGCAAGGTGGAGAGAGAGGGCTGCGGTGGGGTCGCAGCGGGGGAGGGTGGTGGGCAGGAGCCGGAACAGGATGCTTTGTGTTTTGAAAGGAGGACAGTTTAAAGCACCAGCTCTGCTTGGGCCCGAGCCTTGCTGTGAGGGGGTCCCGTCCTCTATGGAGAGGTGGCACGTCTTCCCCAGAATGCACGCTCCCCTCTGGGGCAACCGTGATCCGGTTCACTAAGCACAGTGGTCGGGGCGGGGGCGCTGAATCTAACGCCTGCCCACACCTGTGCCAAGAAAACCCAGCCGGGAAACAGGGTGTCGCTTACATAGCATGTCACAAACGTGTAGCATGTGCAGACATTTCCCCGGCATCCATGTTCCCTTGGCAGTGTGTCACAGGCCGTGACACATGCTCCAGGGAATGGGGAGGGGGAAAAGTTAGCAGAAGAAACCATACTCCTTGAAACAGCTCCCCCCCCCGCCCCCCCCGCCCCCCCAGGGCACTGAAGCACACGAGGACTTTTATTCTGAATTTTGCGTCCGACGTACTCAGAACACCTATTTTTTCTTTCCTGTGGGCACATTGGTGCAATCTGCAAAGGCTGCTTTCTCGGGGAGGATCCCTGGTCGTCCGAGGAGCGGTCCAGTCCCAGTCTCAGGCTCGTGCACGTTCTCAAACCTGTCCCGAGCCACAGGCCTCGGCATTTGGCTTTTCATTTGATGGAGGAAGAGCCTCAGAAAATTCGCCGGCGCGCAGTGTTTCAGATTCGGGGAGGACCTGGTGTCCTCAGTAGTTCCCTGCCTGGGGTCAGCAGCCTCCAAATCTGGCTTCAGAGTTTTCCCCTGGCCGGGGCTGGGGGAGCTTTATTTTTCTTTCTGTCACCCCTTAAAGTGAAGGGGAGTTGGGGAGGAGAAGATGGCTGGGAGGCACAGTGACCCTCCGTGGGAAGGACAGGCCGAGCTCCCGTGCTCCCCCGGGAGAAGCCAGGAGCTGTGCTGCGCTACCCACGGCTGGGGGAAGCCAGCTTTGGAGGCTCAAGGTGCCCCTCCCCCTCCCCCAGTTCACCTCTGATTGCTCAAGAGGTGTCTGTTTGAGAGAGAGAGTGGGGAGGAAGGGAGCCTGAAGCCCTGCGCTGGCTTCTCAAGCAGCCAGGGGCCCCGGCACCACCTTCCCCCGCCGTGGTGGGTGGCAACCCTCGTCTCCTTGGGCCTCTCTGGAGAGGAGCCGTGATTTTCTGGACTGGGGGCCGAGGGCCATCCGTGGCACAAGATTTGTCTCAGCAGAGCCTTGCTGTGGCGTTGGGAAGCGAGGAGGGAGGAACTACGCGCGAGTGTCCAATGGGCTGTCCCCTTTCTCCGCCTGTCGTTGGCGGGCCCCGCGGGCAGGACAGGGAGTGTCCTTACATGTGGCCTTGGTGGGCTCGGGTGGGGTGCACGGCCCTCCCTGCCGGGGCCTGTGAGCGTGGAGGGGGGCTGCTGAGGCCGTGGCCTCCAGGGCAGGGGTGTGGATGGATGGCACCACCACTGGGGACCTTGTCCCGTCCTGAGACACCTGGTTGTTGGTGTGTCCAGGCCCCCCACCCCGCACCCCCGCGGGAAGCAAAGCAGGCCCCTGAGGGGTTTCCCTGAGGCCTGGGCATTATGTAATCTGTCTGCATTTTAATAGTGCGGCCCAAGCACTCAATTGAGAAATGTGAGCCCAAACGAAACAAAGGTGAATTGGAGTGCTGTTCACTACAACGGAAAGCCCCATGTGGCCCAGCCTCGAGCTGCTGGGTGTATCGGGTGTTTTGTATTGGTCATAGCCTTCCATAAAGTGTACGTCATCCTTTTGTTAAGCCCTCTACACAGCTCACCTCAGAACCATCTGGTAATTATCTGGTTAATTGTGTGGGCTTCAGGCGCAAGACTCAGAGTGATTGATCTAGATTCAAACCCATAAACAAACCCAGTACACCCTTTGCCCACACCGTTTTCAGGGTCTGTCTGCACTGATCCAGTCGGTTGGATGGTAGTCAGAGCTACAGACCAGGCTTCCACGACCACAGCTGCATCAGGCCTGGGTGGAGGCTTCCGGGGGCTCTCAGTCCCACCTGGCAGGCGCTCCAGCTGGGTACACCCCCCAGGTGGACGGACGTCTCTCCATTCCTTGCCGGGGAGATGGTCTCAGCCTGGGGCCCCGGGGGGCCAGCGGCCTCACTCCCTGGCCTGGCTGTAAACTTTGCCTTCTCTGGGGTCAGGTTGGAGCTTGCCCCTGCGCCTATCTGCTGGGCCGGTTACTGATTAAATCCTTGCAGAGTCAACAGTGCCTGACATGGCTGGTGACAGCGCCGGGCCTGATGGACTCTGTGCTGGAGACTTTGGATCCAGAAGACTCATAAACAAAGGAGGAAACACAAAGGCGCCAGTGACCCGGCTGCCGGGAGCGGGGACTGGGAGGTGTCCGCCCCTCCCTGGGGTACACACGGCTGCACCTTGCCGGTGGAAGGGTGCATCTGCCCAGGCTGTGGCCTGGACGCCGCTGTTCCTCATTCCCCTTTCACGTCCAGACTTCCCAGTCCCCGGGCCTCCCTGGGCTTTTTGTGGTTGCCAACCGTGGTGTCGGCTGTAGCCAAGAAGGTTCGGGTCCGTGGGTCCAGAATCCATTTTGCCGCTCTCGTGTCTGGGCTGCATTTGATCACCTGCTAGGCACGTTTGTCCTCTGGAGGAGGGCTTTGTCTGTGTGCTTTGTCTCCTCTGCACCAAAGCAGTACGAATCAGCTGCTTACCTTTTATTTTACCTTGTTTTTTCTAACATGTAGCAGGTGGCATCTCAGAATGGGGAGGGTCCAATCGGTCAAACGGGGGTCAGAGCACAAGCACAGTAGCCTTGACTTGTTTTTTCAGTTTTCACCACTCTGCTGCTTCAATTGAAACGTCTCTGGGCTTTCTGTTGTGGAAAGGAAAAGAGGAGTCACCTCAGTTCTCGTCGGTTTCTTTAGTCTGGTGTTTTCTTGGGGGCGGCAACCTTCTGAACTTGGACTTAGGCTTACGAAGCGCCTACTGGGTGTCAGAGTGCTGCATTCATCCCGATGGTGGTTTCCCCTTGGGAAGTAAAATCTGTGTCCTCCCGAGTAGTCAGAGGTCCCGTGGGAACTCGCCTGTGTGCACACGTACACGCGTGTTCGTTTCTCCGCTTTGTCACCTACACCTCCTCCTTGTGCCCGTCCTCCCCGCTTTTGATTTATGGGATTTTTTTTTGTGGCATAAATAAACACAAAGAATTTTTTTTTTCTTTCAGTGCCATTTGTCATAAGATTTTGGAGTATATCAAATTTGTTGCCCAGGTTACTTGTCTGATTGGAGGTGGTGGAGGGGAGGGGCTGAGACAGAAGCAGAGGAAAAAAATCTGAATTCCCTGTAAACAGCACACGTGGTCTGCCTTCCCCAGGCTGCAATAAAGAAGTGCATTTTAAGGAGGGAGTAGTTTTGATGCTGCCATTCTCCTGGCGCAATCCGAGATGCCTTTTCTAGCCGCTGGCGAAGTTGTACCAGTCCAGGTTGAAGGTGTCTCACTTGCTGCTCATGGCTGGGCTTTGCTGCCGAGCTGGCTGGGGCTCCGTGGCCCACAGGTGGCTGCGTATAGTGTTGCCCGCTCCTCTGTGCCAACCGGGGAGCCCGCTGACTCACCTGGCAGTGGGAGAGGGCATTTCTGGGGCACCACGTCCGGTGAGGCTTAGGGGGAGCCTGGTGGCCGTGTCATCCTAAAAAACCGAAGCTCTCCGAGGGTGCCTCACTGCCGGCCTCAGCTTGGCCCACATGGATGGTATCCCCTTGGTGTTTTGGTGGAATGAACATCTGAGATGGTCAAGTTATGCCTTTGATTAAAGGATTAAGTGAGATTAAGCAAGGCAGCCAAATGGTTCACGGCATCTCCACCGTGGGGCAACACAACGGGGTTTGCTGCCACTTGCACCGGGCTCTGGATTCTGAGGTTACAACTTCCTGGCTCTGTGACTTTTGGAACGTTGCTTTGCTTTCCCTTGCCGGGGCTTGCTTTTCCTCCAAGGGGGTGGGATAATCCTACCTCATTTACAGGGTTGCTGAAAGGATTGGGGATCACTCAGACTAGCACCTAGCAGGACGGCCAGCACACAGTAGGGGTATGACAAGGGGCCTGTATTCCACTTTGTGTTTTCCTAATTACCCTGAGAGTGCTTCAGGAAATTCTGCCCAAATGCAAGGGATTATTGCTACTTAAAAACGGGCAGTCTCTAGAGGAAAGTCTCCTGAGATGAGCGGTGCATTTGGGAAAGTTAGGGGTATTTAGTGGATCTGGTATGTGTGAGAGCAATGAAATTGTTGAAAGCAGTTTAAGAAAAATTTCTCAGGGGGCACAGTCTAGTTTCCTTTAAAAAAATACAGAACTCTTTTTTTTTGGAGAATTGAAACAGTAACGTGCACATCAAATAAATTCAGATGGTACAACAAGGCATATAAGGGAAAATGAAGCTTCTGTCTTATTCCACGGGCCCGTGGCCCCTAGTTCCCCTCCTCGCAGGCCAGCCCTGCATCCTTGCTGAGCATCCCGGGCATTTACACACAGTTCTGTGCCGTTATTGTTCATTGGACGGTGTGTTTTGGCAGTCATTCTAGATCTGTGCCTGCGCACAGCTGCTCTTCCCTGCTGCATGGTGTTCCACCATAGAGGGGCACCATAATAATATAGGTAGACCATCCCCTATCACTGGACATTTAGGTTAGCCCCAGGCTTTTGCAGTTTCCAACAAGACACTTTCCACTTTGATTGAGTGGAGTTGTTTGTGTTTTGATAATTTGAATGTTTTTTGCCTCCTTCTTTGGTGGTGTTAAAATATTTAGTCCCCCCAGTGCTTTGCAAGGGTGAGCTGACCCTCCCTCAGAGGGGGGAAGGGCAGTGCTCCCTGGGGTCACTGCGGTCTGGAGTCATGCTTGGGTCTGGCTCACTGTCACTGGCTAGGGAGCCTCCTGAGGGTTTGGCCCCCCAGCCCCACCAGGACCTGGTCGGGGGCTCCGGCCAGTCCCGCAGACCTCTGCCCCAAGGACAAGGGTCTGCATGGCCAGGAGAGCTGTTTCCTGCTCCACCTGAGAGCATCGTTTTTGTCCCCAGGCTTCCTGCTTCCCCAGGATGGAAGCCAGGCCGCCTGGCCCCATGGTAGAGAAAAGGAGGAAGTGACAGTGTCTCTTCCCTGCTCCTGGCTCTGGTGACAAGGCACCCAGTGCCTTCAACGGGCCACCGAGGGAGGCCGTGTGAGGTTGAAAGGAAGCTCAGCTGATACCAGCAGAGCCCTACAAAGGGTGATGAGGCGTTTGTGTGTGCGTGTGCGCGTGCGCGCGTGTGTGTGTGCGCGTCCATGTGTGGGCGTGCGTGTGCGTGCGTGCGTGTGTGTGGGGGAGGTGTTCGTGTCTGTTGAGGCGAAGGGGCCACAGAGAACATAGTTTTGGTGGTGAAGTTGATCGTTGTGCTGAAACCGAATGTCCAGTAGCCATTTCTTGACACCTGCCACATACCGGTGTCTGGGGTGTCAGGAAGGTGGATGGAGGAGAACAGCCAGTCGCAGCAGAGGGGTCAGACAGGCAAGCTTGAGTCCTGCCCTTGCAGCGTCCTAGCTGGCGGGTGACCTTGGGCAGGTCACCTAACCTCCCTCCTTATCTGTGGAATTCACATTCTGGGGACTTCCTTTCGGCATGATGTCACGATTAGGTGGAGTGAGGCCTGGCAGTTCATTCAGCAGATAAATATCACTGTTTGTAGGCACTTTGAGGAAAACCAGTCCCTGCCCTCCTGGACTGGGGTAGGTGACAGACAATAAACCACTGAGTAAGTAATTATAAAATCTGTCTGGCCCCGGAGAAAACAAAGCAGTGGTGGGTGGGGTGTGTGGGGCTTGGGGACCAGGAGCCTTGCTACTCTGCACATGGTGTGCAGGGAAGGAGATGGTATCTAGTGGGGGAGCATTCTTGGCAGAGAGGTGCAAAGGCCCTGAGGCTGGACCAGACTTAGAGATCACCCAGGGGAGTGCCCAGATCTTAGTAAATGCTCTACAGTTGTCATCACCCCTGCCTTCCAGGAGCTGTCATCATCTATTAAAGAATATTAATGGGCACCCAGAATATGCTAGGTGCTGGGCATATAGACAGCTCCCTGCCCCCATGGAGCTTCCTTAGTTTCTAGCACTTCTGGGGTGTGTGTGTTTTATTTAACCCGCTCCCTCCCATAGCGAAGAATAGCAGTGCTTTAAGAGACTCTTAAATTACCAAAACCAGCTCCCTTTGTCCATACTGTGTTACGATGGTTCTAGGACCTAGAACACCCTAATCACTGAATTCGCCTCAGGCTTTTTTCCCATGGGGAAGCGCTGAGGGGGGGAAGCGCTGAGCGCCGGCGCGTTGCCCAGCAGCCGGGCTGGGCTTCACACCCAGGACTCCCCGCACCCCTGGCACCTTCACTGCCTTCCTTTGTCATGGGTTCTGCTTTCCAGCTGGTATCAGATCGGGAGAGTGTATAAGCATATGAGGCTGAGTAAACTCACTTTGGAGGGAAGCAGAAGAGCTGGATTCTCCAGCACCCTGGTGGGTGGGCAGGACTGCACGGGGTGGGGCACCGGAGGCTTCCCTGGGGCCGGGGTCCTCAGGAGAGCGGAGAGAGCACGGGAACGTTTCCTGGTGTCCCGGGCCAGTCTCAAGCTCCTCGAGGCCCAGAGAAGCTGCAGATAGGGGCACACAGCCTGGGAAAGCCCAGACTGCCGCCTCGTTTGGCTCACCGTCCTGCCCAGGTGAATGAATGTGCATCGCCGCGCGTGCTTGTGTGAGGCCCAGCCGGTGGTGGGGCCGGGCCACAGTCAGGGTGGGCTCAGTGCTGCAACAGCCAGCCCCCAAACCTGGGGGGCTTCACGCAGCACGGTTTACATGTGCCTCGTGTCCCGGTCCGGGGGAGGTTTCTGCCCCTTCAGGGCCTCGTGGAGTCGGGGCTGGGGAGAAGGCGTGAGTACCAGGTGGAGGTTCGGTCTGTGGGTCTGGCCGCTCCATCGGCCACAGCTCAGTCACGTGGCTACCCCCGAGTGCAGGGGAGGCTAGGGAACGGGGTTAGCTGTGTCCAGGAGACAGGAGGCCATGGAATGATGGCGACACCCACCCCAGGACCGTTGGGACCCTGCAGTGGTCTGGAGGTCTCCAGGGTACCAGGAGCAGAGCTGCTTCCCTGGAAAGGAAATTCAGACGGCGTGGTCTCCTCTGGCTCCTGGGTTTGAGCTTGGTGGCAGGTCAGGAAAGTTTGCAGTCTGCTCTCTGGTGGGGAGTAAAACATCTTCGTGAACCTGTTGCAAGGGATGGAGCAATGCGCTCGTGATTACAGCGACACTTACTGTCCCCCTGCTGAGTGCCAGGTACTGTGCTCCTTTAATTTTCCAGACAGCCCTACGGGGCAGCTGTTACTTTTCCCATTTTATAGATGTTGCAACGGAGACTCAGACAAGGAGAACTGGGAAGAAGTGGAGTTGAGAGGCAAAGGCAGGTCTGCCGCCACGCCTGAGTGTGTGTGTCCGTGAATATATGTGCATCTGTTGGATATACGTAAAATGATTTCAGCCTCTTGCAGAAACGTCTTAGTGGGGAATCAGTGGCTTATCAGTTTAGTGCTTGCCGATGTTTGGCAGACATCCCTTTGTGAATTTGTCAAGTAAGTTCAGGGAACTGGTGTTGGAAAGTGAATGCCAAGTATTTGTAAAGGGTAAGCGCCAGGTACCAAGTTTGTGAATTGAGTACCAGATGCTGTGTGTGCAAAGGGAGTTTCCCAGGTACTGCACTTGTGGAGTATCTCCAGGCACCGGGCTGACAAGGTGAGTGTTCCCTGGTACTACGCTTACAAAGTCAGACGACCCTTTGTTCCCCAAAGGCTCACAGTTAAATTGGGGGACACTTCAGACTAGGATACACTGTAGCAGCACACATCCTCAGAGAGATCTGTGCCTTGTCCTGCTGTTTGGAGGGGCCAGGTGGTTTCAGGAAGGACTTCGTAGGAGAGATGCATCTGGACGGACAGAGGTAGGGCTGGGGACTGGCAGAGAAGGGGCTGGGGGCCAGGGCTGGGAATGGGCAGAGGGCCCGCAGCAGTGGTTGGCACCGTGAGAGCAGGTAGGGAGAAAGATGGAGGCAGGGTCACTTACCAGAGGGGCCCTCGAGGTCAGGGTGGGATTCACGTGCGAGCCGGGAGGGCCCTGATCATGACGCAGACGGACGGGGAGCGGGCCGCCAGCTGGGAGCCCGGGATGCCCCTGAATGGAAGCTTCAGGAGTGCAGGGATGTGAGCCACCCGGCCAGGCGTTAGTCACAGTAGTGACCACTGCAGCAGTGGTCTTGTGGCCACTCACGAGAGTTTGTTTGCTAGGAGCTGGGCTGGGAGGTCACACCGGTGGCCTCTGTAACAGCCCAACAAGTTGCTGTCGCTCCCTGCATTTTACAGATGGGGACCCTGAGGCTGTGTCTCTCAGCAGACGCTCTTTGGCCAGATGAGTGGATGAATGAGTGAAGGAAGGAATGAATGAGCTGCCACACAGGTTCCGTTGGGTGGCCCCTCCTGTTGGAAGGGGTGAGGGAAGAGCCACGTCCAGACCTCCACCCTCTGCGTCCCTGGAACCCTGCGTGTCTCTTTCACCTCCAGTGAAGGACAGTGCGTGCAGTGAGCCCTCGAGTTGCCCTGCAGAGCTGACCTCGGGGTGGACACAGGCCCGCGGTTCCTGGCCCACTGCCGGGCCCGTGAGGCCGCTGCCACCAGAGGCCTCTGGTGCTTTCCGGACCCCGGGCCTGAGCCCTCCGCTCTGAGCTTTGGCTCCCAGGGCTCCCCTTCTGGAAGCTTCCTTCCTGGAGGCCAGGTGGGAAGGCCCCGCCCAGCCGTGGGGCTTGGGAAGGTGGCACCATCGGGCCGAGGCAGGGCAGCTGTGGTGCCCTGCCGGTGCCCTTAGTGGGCTTTCGGGCCTGGGGGCTATGGGGCAGTGGGAGCTGGGCTGCCCCGCTGGAAAGAGGAGCAGTGACTCTGACGTCTGCCTGTTGCTCCTGTTGGGTCGCGTTTCACCTGTGGCCGACGCCTGCCTTGACGGTGGGAAGGTGAAAGAGTTTGACCCGTCCCAGCAGTCTGGTGGCTACTGGGCTTGGGGGTCCAAGCAGGGTCAGCCTGCGGGGTCACACAGACCAGGACGGGGTGGAGGTGACTGCGGGGCAGTAGCTATCATTTCCTCCAGCCCCCGCGGAGCCTCTTGGGTGTATCTGTGCATTTAACCCAGCCCCCGAGGTTCCTGTTTACACTTGGGGAAACTAAGGCCCTGTGAGGTTCAGGTTACATCACTGCAACCCAGACAACCTGGCTCCAGAGCCAGAGGCCTCCTGCACAGAGCACGGCGCCTCCTTGGTGGCTTCGAGCACGGGGCCCTGGGCAGCGAGGAACAGTCACCAGCAAAGCTGTGAGAACTACAGCTAGTGCTCGCACAGAGTCTTCTGTTCTGAGCCTACACGTGGATGAGCACTTTTCTTTTATTGCAGTATAGTTGACGTAACAATATTATATTAGCGTCAGGTACACAGCATAGTGATCCAGTATTTTTACAGTTTACACTCCCTTAAAAGTTATGACAAAATAATGCCTATAATTCCCTGGGCTGTACAACATGTCCTTGTTGCTTATCTATAGTTTGTATCTCTTAATCCCATACTGCTGTCTTGCCCACCCCCCACTGGTAACCACTTGTTTGTTTTCTGTGTCTGTGAGTCTATTTCTGTTTTGCTCTATACATTCGTGTTATTTTTCAGATTCCACACGAAAGTGACGTACATCTACAGTATTTATATTTCTCTGATCTATGTCCATTCACATTCCTGCAAATGCCAGAATTTCATTCTTTTTTTATTTTATTTTATTTTTTTTTTGCCTTACGCGGGCCTCTCACTGTTGTGGCTTCTCCCGTTGCGGAGCACAGGCTCCGGACGTGCAGGCTCAGCGGCCATGGCTCACGGGCCCAGCTGCTCCGTAGCATGTGGGATCTTCCCGGACCGGGGCACGAACCCGTGTCCCCTGCATCGGCAGGCGGACTCTCAACCACTGCGCCACCAGGGAAGCCCCATTCTTTTTTATGGCTGAGTAGTATTCCATTGTATATGTATACCACATCTTCTTTATCCATTTGTCTGTTGATGGACATTTAGGTTGCTTCCATATCTTGGCTATTGTAAATAATGCTGCTGTGAGCATTGGGGTGCGTGTATCTTTTCGAATTAGTGTTTTCTTTTTTTCCGGATACGTACCCAGGAGTGAAACTGCTGGGTCATACGTAGATGAGCTTGTTTAAACCTCCCGATGCACCTGTGAGGTATTGCTGTCATGGTTCCTGTTTTACAGATGATCAAACTGGGGCCCAGAGAGATGAGGTCACTACTTACCCAGCTAGTAGTGGTGGAGCTGGGATTTGCACCCAGGCCATCTGGCTCCAGAGAATAACTGCATGTGGCTGTGAGCCCGGCTCAGGAGCAGAGGCTCAGGAAGACCCAGGGTGGCCAGGGCTGGCTCCCTGCCGAGCAGGGGGGCCGTGCAGAAGGCGGGAGGGTGGGGACAGAGTCGAGTGTCTCACCCTGGGTGGTTCGGCCGTCTTCCTGCAGACGCATCTCTGGGAGATCCGTGGTGGAGGTTTGCTTCTCACCTGCCCCTGCTTGGTGTTGGGGTCGTGAACTCAACCTCTCGGAGCCTGTTCCTCGCCTGAGATGGCCTGTCCCTGAGAGCCGGCTGTGATGGCTTGGTGCAGGCGAGCATGGGGTCTGGAGCCCGTCTCAGAGCGTGGCTGGGCTCCCCCCACCCCTCGGGGCTCTGGCTCGGCCCCTCTCCCCTCCGCCGTGGGGAGTGCTGCTGGCCCCCGGAGCCTACCCTGACCCCCAGTTGGAGTAAGGGCTTGCTCCCTGCGAGCTCCAGCTGGGTGGTGATTGCCTCTTTGCCCGTCTGTCTTCTCTACCAGCTATTCGCCTCCGTACTTGTAAAAAAAATAAAACAAAAATAATCACCCAGGGATGATGATGATCTTAACAAATAAAGAAGGAAAAGATTCTCCCATAATCCCACCACCCAGAAAGCACCCAGATGCACACTTTGGGGTAGAGCCATCTCTGCTTTCTTCCTGGACGAGTACGTGTGACACACATGATCGTGCGCACAGCGAGTAGGGCGAGGTCTTATTCATAAGTGCTAAGCCATTTTCATACATGATCTCAAAGTGTGTCCCCTTTGGCCCTGTTGATCTTGGGCCCCAGATCTTACTTGGCGGTGGGGGCCGTCCTGGGCTTTGTGGATGTTGAGTACCCCTGGCCTCGGCCCACTGGATGCCAGTACTCCGCTCCCCACGGTGTAACAGCCCCAGATGCCTGCAGATGTAGCCACAGGTCCCCTGGGGGGCACATCGCCGGCTGAGAACCCCTGTGGTGACTTGGCTGATGTCCCACCTACCCTGAGAGGTCCCCTTTGATGAGTAGCCCCGGCTGCAGGCTGGCCCGGGGGAGAGCTGGGAGCCTGTGCTCCTGTCTGCAGTCACCTTGCCTCTTTGGAACCTGGCACAGAGGTGGGAACTGAGAACTGCGTGGGGCTCCAGGAGCCCAGATCCCTCTGTCTGCGTGGCGCGGGCCGAGAGCCGGCAGGGACCCTGGAAGGAAATCCTGCTGGCCCTGGCATTAGCGAGCTTCCCACACCTTTGATCCCTCCTGTCGGCTCCCCTGCTGTCCTGATGACTCAGGACTTCAGAGATCTGGGTTGTTGGAAGGGGAATTGCTTCATGCCACTAAAAAAGAAGAAAGAGAGGAAATTAGCATTGGGAAGTTTTGGTGTGAGGAAAATGACTCTGAAACCTGCTTCTCGAATCCTGTTTGAGTGTTTTTGGGGGGATGGGTGCAGCGAGGAAAGGGGGTGGGCTGTGGCGGGCGACCTGGCTACGTGGGCGACCTGGCTACGTGGCTCTTCGATAAAGGCCTTCCTTTGCCTGAGTCAAGCCCCACCCAAGGCTGTGCTTTGGGTCCCTCTGCTTTTTGTAGCTAAGTGAACCATACCACCAGGAAAGATACAAAGAGGAAGCTTCTGGAGTATGTGTGGGCCCTGCCAGCAGGTGCAGTGAAGGTGCGAGGGTCTCAGGCCAGAGACTGTTGCAGAGGGCAGCGGTCTGGGGTTCTTCTAATGCCCCAGTGGTCAGCAGGGCGCCTCTGGGCCGGGACAGCCGAGTGCTGGTGGATCTCAGCCCCTGCTCGGCCCGGCTGGGCAGTCTCGTGTCGGGCAGGCCCTGCTCGGCATTCACCGCGGCCTTGCTTGAAGGGGTGTGTGCTGCGGATTGGGGGGCTGCAAACACTCTGCCCCCACTTTGAAACCCAAGGTGGAGGTAGAGGCGCCAAAGACCCTGCCTTCCCAGGTCAGTCCTTCCCTAGTGGGTGGTGGGGGGCAAAGTGGTTTCGAGCTCTGGCCAGAGTTTTTGGATTCAGACACTTCATATTAGACCATGTAAGTAGTGGTGTGATCCAGCTCTCAGTTTTCTCATCTGTAAGCTGGGGATAATCGTGGCCACCTCCCAGGGTTATCCGAATCATAAAGGAGATGCTGCACACGTGGAAAGCGCTTAGTGGTGTCAGGCTCGGAGCCAGTGCTCAGTCAATGCGCCTCATGATGACCGACCACCAGCTCAGTCCTGGCTGCTGCTCTGCCCACTGCGTTCCCGCCTCTGCTCGACTGTGAACTTCTCGAAGGCAGGTGTCTCATCCAGCCGTACCCGATGGCAATACAGGCTTCTGGCTGAATACGGTTGCTTGATGTATAGAGGCCCCAGGCGTCACAGGGACAGAAAAGGGTCTCACGTTTTGCTGGAAACCCCGGCCCTGCCTGGCGACCTCGGAGCCGTTGGGAGAACCTCCAGGGTGTGCTTGTGACCTTGGGCACCGGGACCTGGAATGGACCACAGTCCTGGACTCAACCCCAGTCACCGTGTCCCCGACTTGGGCAAGACAGAAACTGGCAGTTGGGAAGATTAAGACATTATTGGTGGTTTTCGCCTCAGCTTTCAGCAGCAGTGCTTGGGAAATAAGATTTTGATCTTGGAAAATATGATTTAAAAACAGAATTGAAAGTCGCTTTTATTTTCTCAACGATATTGCCCCTGACACACGCACAGGGCCTTGAATGGTGGTGTCCGGTCCGAGCCTGCCAGTAGGGAGCCCACTCACGGCCCTTCCATGAGGCGCACCTGTGTATATATCGTACCCCTACCCCCCCCCCCGCCCTCAGCTTTCCACCTTTGATCCCCCCACTTGCGTCTGCGGTGACAGAGCGCCCCGTTTAGACAGAGCCCGGGAAGGCCGTCTACTTCTGAGGGAGCTCACTGGGTCGTCTTAGCCTCGCTCCCACCGTTGACTGCGACCCTGCTGCCAGGGGAGGGGGCTTCTTCCTCGGACCCCTGCCGAGAACTAAGCCCATTGATGGGTGGCTTCACGGAGCTTGAATCTGGTTGTTCCATCCAGTGTTCCCATCCCAAAGCAGGAGGAGGGTCCTCTCCCTGCTGGACGAAGATTGGGAGCTCTGAGTCCCCACCAGGCCCCCTAGGGAGCCTTCTGAGAGGTGGGGTCTGGCCCCCTGGCCATCCCAGGATTAACACTCTGTTCTTGACCACCCTTCCCTGTGCCCAGGACCTGGCTGTGTGGCCTTCATCCACGGGCTTCTGTGCCCTCCGGCCTCCAGGTGGGCTTGGCTCGTAAGTGGGGACCCTGCAGGGAGATGGAGGCCCTTGGCTTCTTCCTTCAGGGTTGCTGTGGGCAGGCAGCGTCCTTTGGTCACGGCTTCTGTCCTGTCACCATCCCCCCACCCCCCACCCCCAATTCCGGGCTTCAGTAACTGCTCCTTTCGCTTGTCCCTTCAGACCTTGGGGTAGGAGCACATAGGGTAGGAGTGAGGTGACCGAGTCCTGGCTTTCCCGGTACTGGCCCAGGTGTTTACACTCACGTCCTGTGTCCCGGGAAACCCCTCAGTCCCCAGCAAATCAGGACATTTGGTCACCCTAGGAGAAAACCACCTCTTGTGTTTTCCCTGTGTTCTGCCCACACCTTGGTGTGTTGTCCTTTTGTTACAATTTCTTCAAATGACACCTTTTTGTGTCTGCCATCTGCTTCTCCCCAGGGCCCCGGCTGATACACCAGGAGCTTCAGGAGGATGGAGTTGTTTTCAGAGCCTCTTCCCTTTTAGAGTTTGTAGTAACCAAATGGGCTGTAATGCTAAACGTGGGGAGAAAGAAATTAATCTCTTGCTCTTACACTTTTCTTCTGAAAATATGCCCCCTTCAGAGACAAATGGTGATGATGATAGCCGTGGCTCTCTGCCCACTTACTATGGGCTTCTTGTTGTGTTAAGAACTTTGATGCACGTTGTGTTTAATCATTATGACAACCCTCTGAGGATTGTCCAGGATGAGAAAACTGAGGCTTAGTGAGGTAAAGTAATTTGCCTAGAGCTCAGGATGGGTAGGAAGTCGGGCCAGGGTATGAACCCCGATGACGCTCCCTGCGAGGTTTCTATGCTTACTGATGAGGTGTTTTACAACCCAGGCCAGGCCAGACAAACCCACAGTTTTGCTGCTTCTGGCTTGGACAGGGTGTCTTATTGGGGGTGCAGGCAGCAGATCTGATGTTTTCCACTTCCTCTCATGTGGCGGGGCTGTGTGCGTGGAGCATGCAGGACTGGCTGGGCAGCCAGTTTTGGCCTTGCTGAATTTAGCTATGGCTGGTGTTGGAAAATGTTAGTCTGTTCTTTCCTTTTCCATACCCCCCCTTTAAAATTTTTATAGTTAAAATCGGAGGCGGCCAGACTTGGAAGAGAACCTGCAGGTCATCTAGTTCTGGGATGGCGAATGTATGACACACGTGCAGCCATTGCTCATTGCCTAGCCCCTGGTAGACATTGCTCATCAACCCAGGCGTAATCGATCCTTCCCATTGAGCCTGGAGACAGCCACTGCTAATCAACTGTTGTTGGCATGCACCATGTCTCCCACTGTATACATTAGGAACCCAAGGCCCAGAGAAGTTAAATGACCCTCAAGGGAGCCACTGGGGTTGTGGAGCCTGCTGTTGAGAGATGACTTTGGGTTAAACGTCCGCCATCTAAGCAAAGTGTGGTGTGGGGGAAGGACCTGGGTTTTGCATAGCAGTGTGTGGATCTGGGTTTAAATCCCAGTTCTGCTTCTTACTGGTTGTAACTTCAGGCAAGTCACATGGCTTCTTTGAGCCTGGTCTGTGAAACTAGAAATTGTAATCCCTACATCCCAGGGTTGTGAGGAATAAATGACATGGAATGTTAATTCAGCCTCCAGCAGATACTGGTGGAGGGCCTAGTGTGCGCCCAGGACTGCTCTGGTCCTGGCGTGTGGTGGTGAGCCCTGCAGACAAGGCCCTCCCCTCAGTGGCTGTGCCTTAAAGATTCAAGTAATGCTGCATTTCTTCCTCTTTGCTTCTTGGAGACCCTGTGAAATTGTGGTGTTATTGTTATTTTTTAACAACACAGCCGCTTAAATCTGGCCTGTTTATGCATCACATGACTTGCTTTGGGAAGTGATGTATTTCTTCTTTCATTCCTCATCTCGTTTCCATCCTTGTATCTGGGCCGATTGGGACAGGGAGACCGAATGGATATGACAGGAGACTGGGTCTTAGACCGTTTAGAGGGACACACTCCTTTTGGAAATTTGATGAAAGCTGTGGACCCTTCTGCAGGCAAAATGCTAAGATGACAGGCTTATAAAGTTTAGCATCTATAGTGTAGGCATTTTTAGGGATTGACTCACGGACCCCTCAGGTTATAATCAGTCCAGGGGTCCTGGGACACTCTAGTTAGCATGGAATGGAACTTTGCCCGGAAATAAACATGTAAATGACAAAAGCAAAATGGTTCATTATGAAAGGTCAAGGTTTTTATTCAGAGTTCTGCTCCTTTGGCTGGGCAAGTGGGTTTGTCCACGTAGCATTTTCTGTGCTTGTTAAGCTGTGTTTAGTCTTCTTGGTTATGGTAAAAGATTTTTTCTTTTACCCTAGTCTGGAGTTTCAAGGTTGGTAGTTCTTGCCCCTAAAATGTTTATTTTAAGGTTTAGAACAGTTCTTCACTCTGATAAGGCAGAGAGCATCACTGCAGACGCGCCGTGGTCGAGCACAGGGCGACTCCGCTGGCACTGCAGATGGTGGCCCAGCGCTCAGCCTGCCCGGCGCACAGTGACCTTGGGCCACCTCACCTCTCTGACCTGTGAAGCGGGGGACAGAATGACCACCAACCCCTGGTAGTCAAGGATTAAAGACTCTAGTAAGCATGACAGTCCAGAGAGTGTCCAAATAGGCCATGGTGGATTTTGTATTCAGTTGCTTGGAATTGGGACTCAGTAGTATGGATCCTTTGCTCTGTGAAAGGTTGGTGTTTTTACTGAGCCTGTGTGATGGAGGTTGCCTGACAGATCCTGCTGAAGTGAACTGAGTTCTTCTGTGAGGTGCGGGATGAGTACAATTCTAATGTGCTTTCTCCTCCTGGACACACAAGACTTCAAGCAGGCTGACCAGCATAGTTAAGAGAAAGCCAGGGTCTTCCTTGGTTGGTAACTTATAGAAGGGCCCCCCAGTAATGAGTCCCCTCGTTGCCTTCGACTCTTCCAACGCCCCCTGCCCCCTACCCGGGGCACCATCTTTAGCCACGCCCTGGACTGAAGCATGATTTCGGTGACTTGAGAGAGAGAGGGCTCCAGGGAACCATTTCACGTTTAGACCTGGGGTTTTGCTGGGGTGATTGCTTTGCCACTGACTTTTGCATGTGGGTGTTCTTAAGCCGGAGAAAAGAGTTGGACTTTCCCTTTGTTTTGCTTCATTATCCCCACTACATTTGGCAGTCTGGGCGGCATGAGGTGGTGTGTTTTTATGGGTCTCAAATTTGTCTTTAAAAGTGTGCCGTGAGCCTGGAGGCTTCCTGCATCCCTGAAGATTTTGTAGGGAGATCTGAGATGACTGTCCAGCTGCGCGGAGTAATGGAATCTCCCATTTCTTGAGCACCTACTGTGTGCCAGGCGCTTATGCATCTCATCTCACCCTTGTTGCAACCCCCCGGGTGGGCAGTGTCCCCGTGTCACAGGGCTGGGGACAGCCCCTGGCCTTTGGGGTCACACAGCTGTTGGTTGCACAGCTGAAAGTCACACCCAGGTCAGGCTGACCTGAATCCATGCATTTTTCCCTGAGTCCCACGCTGCTCCTGTGGCCTCAAGGGACTTCCTCGGTGTTCTTCATGTCCCCACCCTGGTAAGATTCCACTTGAGGAAAAATGAGTAGGCATTGGTTGGACAAGGGAAAGCCTGAAGAGTTCTGTTTCTCCAGCTCGGCAGCCTCCTTGCTGCTGAGCTCAGGTGTGGCTGGGATTGTCCCTGCCATCCTAGTCACGTCCTAGTCACCGGCCAAGGTGGCCTTCTCCAGGCAGCCGGCTCTGGGATGAAGTTAGGGCTTCATCTGCCTCACCTGTGTGACCTTCCACGGCCACCCTGGCCGGTATATAAAGGAAGGGGGTGCAGAGGAGGTGGCTTTCTCATCAGTCTCCCTGTCTCACAGGTGAGAAAACTGGGGCTCTGGGGGTGGTGGCTTGGGCGTGGCCATTTGGATAATGAGAGGCCAGGCTGAGCCTGAACTGTTCCTAGTAGGTGTGTACCACCCGTTTACCTGGAAGAGGTGCATCTTGGGGGTTGGTGTCACGAGCCGGAGGCACATACCTGCCAGCATCTTCCCTGAATCAGCTCTGAGTCACTACATGAGGGAAGAGGTCTCTCTGGTCGCTGAGTCCACGTCTGGTCAGGCGGGGCCTTTTGAGATCATCTAGGCCCGTGCTTTCATTTTACAGTTGGGTAAACTGAGGCCCAGGGAGAGAGACTGCCCGGGTCACCATTCCTTTCCCAGCGTAGCTTCTGGTTTTCTCTCTTTATCTACACTGTGGCGCCACAGTCTTATTTAGGCACTTGAGGGGTGTGTGTGTGTGTGTGTGTGTGTGTGTGTGTGTGTGTGTGTGTGATGAACTATACATAACATTTATCATTCTAACCATTTGTAGGTGTGCAATCCAGTGGCATTAAATACATTAACAGTGTTGTGTTACCATCACCACTACCTATACCCGAAACTTTTCATCATCCCCAACATAAATTCTGTACCTATTAAACAATAACTCTCCCTTCTCCACTCCCCCCCAGCCCCTGGCAACCGCTATTCTACTTTCGATCTCTGTGGATTTGCCTGTTCTAGGTACATCTTGTAAGTGGTATTATATGATACTTATACTCTTGTGTGTCTGGTTGGTGTCACTTAGCATAATGTTTTCAGAGTCTACCCATGTTACAGCATATATCAAAATTTCATTCCTTTTCACAGCTCAATAGTACTCTATTGTATGGGTAGACCATATTTTGTTTATCCGTCATCTGTTGATGGACACTTGGGTTGTTTCCATGAACTCTTTTTTTTTTTTTAAGGTTTTTTTGATGTGGGCCATTTTTAAAGTCTTTATTGAATTTGTTACAATACTGCTTCTGTTTTATGTTTTGGTCTTTTGGCCACAGAGGCACGTGGGATCTTAGCTCCCTGACCAGGGATCGAACCTGCACCCCCGCACTGGAAGGTGAAGTCTTAACCACTGGACTGCCAGGGACGTCCCTGTTCCCACGAACTTGTGACTCTGTGATGATGATGCTGTGAACATGGGGGCAAATATCTGTTAGGATTCTTGATTTCAGTTCTTTTGCCTACATACCTAGGCGTGGACATTTATTATTTAAAGACATTCATCTCCTTCTCTCCCATTTCAAAGGGAACTCAGGTTCATTGTAGAATAATTAGTCAGTACAGTCAAACAAAAGAAAAAAGTAAGATTTAACCAGAATGGGAACACCCGGGAATGATAATTAATGTTTTTTGTATGTCGGTCGTTTGCGTGTGCCGTTTGTTCCGTCCACACAGGATTACTCTGTATCTGCACAGTGTTTGGGAGTGTGGATAGGTCTTCATTCAGAAATGGGCAAACCTTTGTGTAAGGCACTGGGAGGGGGGAGGAGGCGCCACTCGCTCTTTGCGACCCAGCTGAATGTACACTGCCTCCAGGGCACGCCCCCCTGCCTGTGACTGCTCTGTGTCCTGCTTTGCCTGTTCCCTTTCCTATTATCTGCCCCGTCCCCCCCCCACCCGCTGGACCCTCTGAGTCCCGGGAGGGCTGCCCAGCACAGCGCCTGGTGGTGCTTCCTGCTCAGTAGAGAAGGGGCTGAATGAATAAGTGAAATTAACCAGCCTGCAGGCTTGAGACTCATCGACGTAATCGAGTGGAGTCGGGCCCTGTTGGGTGGGACCCCCGCACAGGCATGCTGCACGCTGCGTCGTCCCTGTGCCGCTTCCTTGCTGTCCCCCTGCTGTGGAGGCTCTCCCTGCGAAGCTGGGTTCACAGGGCCCTGTTTACTCCCCCTGTGCGTGTTCCCTCACTGCACAGATGTTTGCTGGGGGTTTCCTGGGGGTGTCTGGCTACGGGCTGGGCTGTGGGATGACCAAAACAGGACCCCTTCAAGGACCTTACGTTCCAGAGTAGGGGACACGCTTGGGCAAAAGAACACCGTAATTTCAGATAGCTATAAATGTGATGAAAACCGCATCTTTTTCTTTTTTTTCCCCTCTTCATTTCTCTCTTTCTCTTAAAAAAATAAAAATTAATCCAGTCTGGCTACTTCTTGGCTGCTTGGAGGCCAGGGATGTGTGCACTTTACCAGGTTTGAATCCCAGCTCCTCCTCTTGCTAGCAATGACCTTGGCAAGGTGCAAGGCTCAGTTTTCTTGTCTGTATACGAAAGATAGTGGTGTGTCTGCTTCCTCGAGTTACGATGCGGCCTAACGGCGACATTGCCCATGGAGCACTGTGCACAGTGCCCGTCGTGAGTTCTCAGCGACGCTTGCTGCTGCTCCTGCGATCCCGGAATAATGAGGCTGCCGGCTACGTGGTTTTAAAACGGCAAAACCGGCCCATCCAATCCACTGGTTAATGCAGAGGGGCCAGGAGGGCGGTGAATGTAGGGGACTCGACACAGTCTCACTTCCCTGGATGCTTTGGTTGAATGAACCGAATTTGTCCAGCACGCCCTTCTCCCTGGGAACGGGAACAAAGGGCCCAGCCATGAAAGGGGCCCTGTTCCCTGACCAAGTTGGGGAACGCCAAAGGCGAGATCTGCAGCTGGCTCCAGGAGCTCTGTGGTAGGGCCCAGCTCTTTCATTTTTCCTGTGCCTCAGTTGGGGCCAGGGCCCTCTGGTTAGACGGCTGCGATGAGCAGAACACACAGGAAAATAAGCAGACAGAAACCCCCAGACTGCCCTTCGAAGTACGCCCATCCTCACGGGGCAGGGACAGGGATCTCCTTGGGCACAGAGAGGTTTTTAAATTGAGCAAGTTTCCAGGTCATCAGGCAAAGGGCTTGGCGAGGTTGCAGGGTGTCACCCGGCCCGTGTGGGCCCAGCCACTGTGTGTGTTGGACCTGGACCTGGTTTGCGCCTCACCGTCAGTCCCACTTGAGCCCTTCAGTGTCTCTGAGTGTCTGGCCTTAGGTCCCACCTGCACAGGAGGCACACGGCCACCCCGGGTCTCGTCAGGCAGGTGGGGGACGTGTAGGAAGGGCACCCCAACAAGGGCCCCCCTCCCCCCGCTCTCCTCCCCCCACAAATGCCTGCCATGTGAAGGCGGGAGGATTTGCAAGCTCTCCCCTCAGAAGTGCCATTTGTACCCCAGGTTCAGGTCTGGCAGGAAGAGGAATTGAGTGCTTTACTTTTCGGGGCCTCCCCGTTCTGCCCCTCTTCGAATCCGAGGGCTCCCACGGGCCTGGGCCCTGCTGCACAAGACCATGAGATGCACAGTTGGGGCCACTCGGTGGCTCGCTGGAGTCCGAGATGACAGGACAGGGCCTTATGGGGCTGGGTGGGCTGGGAGGGTGGGGAGGCGGGTGCGGGAATGGATCGGGGGCTGCAGTTCCCCCTTCCCGCAGGATCGGCTCTGCTCCCGCCTCCGAAATAAACTACAGTGGGCTCATTCCCCACCTGCCTCTCACGCTCTCAGGCGATGTGTCTGTGCCAGGCTCAGAAGGGTTGGCCTCGAACCCCAGCCATGCACCTCCTTTCCTTACAGGACGGAGCCTCCTACACAAGGTAGGGTGGGAACGAAGGGAGAAGACTCCCCCAGGGCTGTGCACGCTGCGTCCTCCGTGTGTGCTAGGGGCTCCTCATTCGACATTCAGGCGTCCATGCCTGAAACATGCGCTATGGAGCACCCACTGGGTACCAGGCTTGGTGCCAAAGGTTGGGAATACAGAGAGCCCGAGGAGAGAGGGCTGGGGACAGTTGGATCTAATGCCCCACGTGATGGGGAGCTCGGGGAAGCACCGGGGTCCCCCAAGGAGAAGGCTGCTGATCAGAGAAGGGGTTGACTTCGGCCAGGTGGAGAAGGCAGGGAACAGCATTCCAGGCCAAGAGAGACGTTGGCAGAGCCCAGAGGTGTGGCAGGGCCAGCATTGCCTGCAGAGGGAGCCACTCCTTGTGCTAGGAGTGTGCTGGGTGGAGTGGGCCCGGGTGAGCTGTCCTGGGTGCTGGGCTCAGGACTGTGGACTTGAAGATGGAAGCCCAGTCCCTGGAATGCCCTGAACATCTTGTTCCTTCCTGCTGGGACTTGAAGGGACCTCATTCTTTGCTCTGACTTGGTCATCCTTAGGCATGAGAACCTGGGAAATGCTGAGCTGGTGACGTGGGTGGGGCTCAGTTCTTTGCCAGCAAGGAAATGGCCTGTCTCCCTGAACGTTTGGTGTTGGTGGAAAGACTCAAAGGGGCCAGCCCTTGAGGTCATTCTGGGCCAGAAGCATCGAGCTCAAGATAATGGAGAGAACTGTCTGGTATTTGAAAGGCTGGGATCAGTCTTCCACGGCGAAAGGAACCCCTGGGCTCCTGATCAGAGCAGCAAGTTGGGAGTCCCACCCTGGGCTCCGCCCCTTGCCAGCTGTGTGACCTGGGCGAGTGGCTTAACCTTTCTGAGCTTTTGTTTCTCCTTGGTACAATGAGGTAGATAGTGGTACCAATCCTCTGGGTTTCTGAGAGGATTTGGTGAGAATAGTGCACGTCTAGTGTTAGTGCCATGCGCAGCACGGAGCTGGTGCCCGAGAAGAAGAGAGATCTTATTGTTCCTGTGGTGACTAGTGCCGTTACCAAGACTACAGAGGAGGGGACCTGACTCCTGAGCCCGGGAGGAAGGGGCCAGAGACGGCTTCCCGGGGCAGGTGACTTGGAGCTTTAGAGTCAGGCTCTGCCAGTCCCTGGCTGTATGGGACACTTAGCAAGTTATTGAGATAAAATTGAACATGTTATTTACATCCTGACCCCTTAGTAGTCTTGCCTGGAAAATGGGATAATAACACGCTATTCCCAGGCTGCTGTGGAGGTATAAGAGCCGCCAGGTGGCGGCTCCGGCCTGAATCCAGTTTGGGGGGCGAAGGTGAGGGCTTCCTTTGGCTCCCCCTGTCTCCTGAAGCCGTGGGGGCCAGGGAACCCGAGAAACCTGCACCTTGACCTCGTCTGGAGGCTCGGGCCCCGGTGGGAGCCCTGGCCTCGCCGGGAGCCCTGGCCTCGCCTGACATTTCACCCAGAGCTGTGTGTTATCTTTTGCAGAAGTCATGAGCGGGAGGAAGGACAAACCACTTCCTCTCCAGCCTTCAGATTTATCAGGCTCAACTCTTGACAGTTTCAGTTTGAAGAGAATTTAAAACAACAACAACAAAGATGTTGAGAAGAGTTAGATAAATACAGTGGCCTCAAGCTTCTGCTCCCTGCTGCTCCGCCCTTGGACGAGGCGCCCGCGGGGATGCTTCGGGGTCGGGTTCGGGTTCGAGAAGCAGCCCGGGTTCGGAGCTTTCTCTGTGCACGCAGGCTGCTGGCTGAGAGGCCAGGGTTCCAGGCCTCTGCTTGGTGTTTCCCGTCCTGCGCGCTGTGGCACCTGCACACAGAGGCCAGCTCTCAGAGGTGGTGTAACGTTTCAGAAGTTTGACCTCAAAGCAGCTTTCTTTTCCCCTCAGGGTGTCTGGAGAAAGTGCTAAAGATAAGCTGGGCCTGAACTGCAGTGACCAGTGCCCCCCCCCCCCCCCCCACCCCCCCCGGGATCCTGGCCCTGGTATTCTCCCCTTGGCCCCTGCCCGCCCTTTAAGACTCCACACAAAGGGGGGCTCTTGGGTTACACTGGGGGGACCATAGGGAACTATGATTTTGTGTCAAAAGTGATTGAATATTGGTTTCACAAAGTTCAAACCGTGAGTTTTCAAGTAAACTCAATTCCCGACTTTCTGGTGTCATTTCTTGGCTGTGGCCCTGAGACTCCTAAGATCAGTATGGAAGGAAGCCCTTTCTTGAGGAGGAAAAGGGAATGTAATGTTTGGTGTACATATACATAGGCATGTGCGTACACACACAAAGATATACGTACACACATATACAGGCATATACATACACAGACGCACAACACACACACATATACACATACACGCACATCTTCAAAGGCTGTCTGGCGTTTCACTCCTTGTGTTCAGATCTACCAGGTGTGTGTGACTTGGGGCAAGCTGTCTAACCTCTGCCTGTGTCCTCATCTCTAAGATGAGCTCAGTAGTAATATTTGTGACCTAGGACTGTGGTCAGGATGCGGTGAGAGAACGCATAAAACAAGCCTAGGACGAGGCCCAGGACCTCAACGGGGCTCAGTCCAGAGGAGCTATTCTTATGTTCAGTGTTCTTCCTGGTGTCTCCTTGGCTAGCCTTCTCCGCTCTTCCCACAGCCCTCGGCTTGCCCGCGGGTGGAGGATTTGGCCCGTCCGGCCTGTGGTTCTCCTGGTTACGGGTAGATGGTGAACTCTACCACCCACTCAGCACCGCCGAACGGCAGCTCTGTGCCACGCACGGCCTCTGCTCTCGGGAAGCTTAGCGTTCACGGCGGGGTGTGGGGACGTGACAGCAACTAAACAAGTCAGCAATCACCAAGGTCCTCTCAGAGGTGGCAAGTGCTAGGACAGAAATGGGACGGGGTAGAGACGGTCGGGCCGGAGGAATACTGTAGACAGCTCAGTCAAGGAAGGCCTCTCCGAGGAGGCGGCCCTGATGGTGAGCCGGTCCTGTGGGGGTCTGGGGAGGAACGTTCAGGGGTTGGCTGCAGCGAGTGCAGAGCCCCCGAGGTGGAAAGCTACCGGGGCAGGCAGGGGCCGATCGCCACGGTGACCTCAGCAAGGAGCTTGGATTTTATTCCCAGTGCCTTGGGAAGCAGGGCCATGGCGAGATCTGACATCCTTTTACAGAGGTTGGTGAGACGGGGTCAAGGGTGGACTGTGTGTCCTGATCTCCTTTCGCCCCTTTGGGCCTGCCTCAGGCTCGGCTGCGCAGCGACCGCCCAGTGGCTGCCCGGGGCCTGTTGCACTGCTCATCCTGAGTGTGTGAGGACAGCTATTCCCCGCGCGTCCGATTGGTCCACCGCACGGGCTTGCACCCCGTCTCCTCCGTTGTCCTGATCTGCGCAGTGGGCGTGAGTGTGGCAGCCTCCACCCTCCCACCGCTCTGCCTGGGCCCCCACGTCCTTCTCTGAGGTCAGCTCTGTTCCCTGTCCGGCCTGGGGGAGGGCGTCTTGATGCATTCCTCCTGCGTGAATGACACACAGGGCAGGGGTATGTCTGCGACGCTGCTCTGTAATTTTCATGTCTGGGACGGGCCCAGAGCTGAGCTGCTTTCCTCTGATGGTGGTGGCTGTCGCCCGAGTCAACAGCAGTGCCCTTCCCCAGTTTGCCTTTGGTTTTCTTTTTTCTCTCTTCTTTTTTTTTTTTTTGTGGTCCGCGGGCCTCTCACCGCTGTGACCTCTCCCGCCGCGGAGCAGAGGCTCCGGACACGCAGGCCCAGCGGCCATGGCTCACGGGCCCAGCCGCTCCGCGGCACGTGGGATCCTCCCGGACCGGGGCACGAACCCGCGTCCCCTGCATCGGCAGGCGGACTCTCAACCACTGCGCCACCAGGGAAGCCCTTCTTTTTTGTTTTTAATAGGTCCTTTCTTTTTCCCCCCCTTCCTATGAAAGAAAACTGGCAACTTGGATGTGGTGGGTAGGAACTAGTAGTTTCTGTCCTTTTGGTGTGAGAGTCAGGTGCGGGTTGACTGAAACATTTATTTCCCATTAAGAGGTTCATGGGCTGGAAGCTGGTGCTGGAAGTGGGGTGATCTCAAATCCTGGCTGGTGGCTGGTGGTTTGCGATGGCTGTGGGACCTGACTGCCTTGGAGGGAAGCAGGGGGCACACTGAGCAGAGGTGACAAGCGGAGACCCGTGGGCCAAGTCCAGTCTCCTATCTGTTTTGTTTGGCCCACACAGTATTTCGGAAAAAAGAATGCTTCAGTAAGTTGTCCGCATTTGAAAATCGGGAGAGTTCCCCTAAAAAAATCCGGATTTCCATTTTCTAATAATAACAACAAAAGCAAACACTTCTGTGTCGCTCACTATGTGCCTGGCGCGGTTCTAAACGACTTGTGTCTCTTCCCTCCTCTGATCGTCAGGACGGTTCCGTGCCGCAGGTGTCTTTGTTATCAGCCTCCTCCTGCAGCTGGGGAAACCGAGGCAGGCGGTGACCCAAGGCTGCTCCTGGCTGTGTACGTGCCTGCTTGGGGCTGGGCATACACCCTCCACTCGCCCTGGCCTTAGCCGGCCCCCTGAACTCAGGTTCCTCACCTGCCCGAGCCCGGGGTCATCGGAGTTTGTACCTTCTTGAGCGTGGAGAGGTCCACATGGGTGATGGGAGGAAAACTGCTGATCTTTGCATTGAGTCACTTATCACTGACTTATTCTCCCCTGACCATGAGCTGGCAGTTAGCCAGGGCCCACCTGGGCCGGGCAAACCCCACACCACTGCTGCTCCCCGTGGGGATTCCTGCAGGCTTCTGAGTTTCAGTCCAGACCTTCAGGGGGAAGTGCCATGTGAGGATCTCCGCGGTGAACGGAGTCAGGCCGCTGGAGAAGGCGGACCCCAGCCTCCTGCCCTGCGTCCGCCACAGTTCCTGGAAGGGGGGCCGTGGGGACAGCAGAGAATCCATGCCCACCTGTGAAAAGAGCTGCAGAGGGGCTGTGCTGGAGGCACCTCCCTGTGGGGCGCCCCTTCCTCCTCCCCTTCCCCCAACCTTAGGGCCAGGGAGCAAGCCCAGGACGGTGTCTGCTCCGAGGCCCCGCCAGCCCCGCCAGCCCCGCCATGGGGGGTGGGAGGGGACCGGCCACTTGTTTGTTGAAACTGCTGGTGGGCGGAACGTGGTTCTGGGGTGGGCAGGCTCGAGGGTGACTCATTCTGGAAGCTCTGAGACGTTATTTCACCTAAGGAGCCTTCAGCAACGTGGAGGTGAAGTGGCCCTTTTCACAAGAGGGCTTGTGGCTTCGTGGATGGAGCTGTTGCGGTCAGCATGGCTGGCCTTCCCTGGGGCAGAGAGGAGCACGCGTGTGATGAGATGCCGTTGTGTTCAGAGGTCTTAACCCTTCCCTCCCCTCTTTCCCATCTCCCCGCCCCCGCCCTGGGTACATTAAAAAAAATCCTCTTTATTGAGGTGTAATTGACATAAGATAAACTGCACATTCTCCCTCTCCTTTTTTTTTTTTTTTTTTTTTTTTTTTTGTGCTACGCGGGCCTCTCACCGTTGCGGCCTCTCCCGTTGCGGAGCACAGGCTCCGGACGCGCAGGCTCAGCGGCCATGGCTCACGGGCCCAGCCGCTCCGCGCCATGTGGGATCCCCCCGGACCGGGGCACGAACCCGTGTCCCCTGCGTCGGCAGGCGGACTCTCAACCACTGCGCCACCAGGGAAGCCCTCTCCCTCGCCTTTTAAGATGCTGAACAGTTTTAGCCATCCAAAGCAGTATGTGTAGTAGTATGTGAACATGACACCCGGTGTAAGAAATCCACCATTCCAGCTGCGACTCCTGACTTTCCCATGTGTGCCCCTCTCTGCTCTCTGGTTGTAGCCCTTGCCTTTCTCTCAGCTCTGAACTCTTTATAAACATCCCCCTTTGCGGAGTGAAGGGCTTTTCCTGCTGACCCCATCCTCTCCTCCTTCTCATCCTCTCCCCACCCCTCCCTTCCTCATGTCCTCACTTCCCAGCGGCAGCCAAGTTCAGCCCGTTGGACCTCCTGAAAATCTTCAGGAGACGGTGAAGAGGGTTGGGTCCTCGGTTTTACCTCTAACGTGCTGGACGTCTTTGGACTCCACCTGTAATATGGCTGTTTCCATCTTGTGGGGCTAAGATAATTCATGCAGAATTGGGCAGAGCACCTGGAGCATATAGTACGTGCTTGCTAAATGGTGGCTAGTTATATTATCACCCACTGGTAAAACCAGTCCATCCACTGACTTGGCAGGAGCACATCAACCTTGGAAATGTTGGCCCTGAATTCCTAAGGGGAAGATATTAGGGCATGGTAGGGGCTGTATGTTGAAATCACCAGGGCCTGGCGACTGGGGTTACCTCCTCTCCCACTGAAGATGGCAGGGTGCTCTGTCTTGTGTGAAGGCAGACAGACTCTTTAATCATTGGCAGTAAGACTTGATTTATCCTGTATTTGGGTTCAGGGTTCATAAAATATTAAAGAACCCCAGCAGGTTAAACAAACCGAAGTTTTGCATTTTTCTCTCACGTAAAAGTCTAGGGTATAGGCTATCATGTTAGGACTAGTGTGGTTGGTCTGTGCTCTTCATGGACCCAAGGTGCTTCTTCTGCCTTGCTGCCCCACTGGTCTTAGCACCTTGCCTCGTGGTTCAAGTAGCTGCTCAGGTTTCTGCTGTCGCATCTGCATTCCAGTTAGCAGTAATAGCAGGAAGTGGGAGTGGGAGGGAGAGTGGGAAAGGACTTCTTTTTTAAGGAGACTTCTGCTTTCATCTTATTGGCCAGACCGAGTCACAAAGCAATTCCTAGCTTCAGGGGCGTCTAGGAAATGTAGTCAGGAAGACACATGGTAAGCAGGGCACAGACGTACCCTCGTGTTTCTAAAACAGGCCATCCTTGGGAAACCTGCCCACATGTAGAACAGTGGAAGGAACTCTTTTAACAGGAGCCGGGATATGGAGTAAGTTTTCTTCATCAAGGGTGTAAAGTAGAACAAAGAACTGTCTTATTCTTTACAGTATCAGAGATTGGAACTATGCTCCTTGAGAAAGGGTTGAAGGCAGAGATTTGGCTTCCTGTATGTGCAAGAATAGGCTACCAGAAGAGGTAGTGAGCTCCCTGAGACAGGACATATGCGAGCAGAAGTTGAAGGGACGTGTGTCAGTCAGGGAGGCCACTGAGTGTGTTCCAGATCTGGAAGGAAGGTTCATGGGACCTCATGGGAATTGCTGTCTAGGGGAGCTCGTCCAGGACTGGACCATGCGTTGTCACCTCCCTCCCCCAGCCCGCCGATGGCGGTCGTCACTGGTCCATCCTGGTGCCCCGTGGAACCCAAATGCCACCTGAGAACCCTAGGCGGCTCATTTGCCTTTCCTGCCTGAACCCTGTCTCTCAGGTGAGGACGTTGCGGGCGAGACAGGGAAGTGACGTGCCCAGCGGTGCACAGTGCGGGCCGGCGGCCCCTCTCAGCCTCAGCTGCAGAAGTTGCCTCCTGGAGGCGGCGTCGCTGTGTCTTGTTTCCTGGGCTGCACGCCCGGCCCTCCAGACCCGCCTGAAGGGCAGCACCTGCCCCCATGCCTGGGCTTGGCTGGACACCCGGACGCGGGGCCTGGGGGGAGCGGGAAGTGAAAGTGTGCTCCGGCCCTTTTAGTTCTGCTATTGACCCGGCAGAGTCTTTCCTGGGGGGAGGGGAGGGATCCTCTGTTTTCTTTACTTAATCTGGCCTTGCCCAGTAGAGAAAACAAATGCACAGTCTCCATCCTGTTTGTAAAGAGGGCCTTTGGTACTCGAGGTCGCTGGCCTGGAAAAGCTGGGAAGGTGTCGCCTCGGACAGAAGTGAGTTGTGTGCTGGGGACGCTCCGGTGGGCCCCGGCAAGTTTATTTATCGTGATGTCTTGGACGGTCAGCTTATGACTTTTTAAACTGTGGTAAAATACACAGAAGATGCAGTTTTACCATTTTCACCATTTTTAAGTGTGCAGTGCTAAGTACATTCACTTGTTGTGCAACCGTCATCACCATCCGTCTCCAGAACTTTCTCTCTTCCCAAACTGAAACTCTGCACCCGTGAAACACTAACTCCTCATCCTCCCAGCCCCACGCAGCCATCATTCTACTTTCTGCCCCTGAATTTGACCACTTCAGGTACCTCATAAAAGTGGAATCACAGTATTCGTCCTTTTGTGTCTGGATTGTGATTTTTTTTTCTATTGAGGTGAGATTGACAAAATCCAACCATTTTAAAGTGGACAGTTCGACGGCATTTAGTGCATTCGCAGTGTTGTGCGACCACCACCTCGATCTAGTTCCAAAATATTTCCTCACCCCAAGAGGAAACCCTGTGCCCGTTAACACTTACTCCCCATCCCCCAACCCCCAGCCCTTGGCAACCAGCACATGGTTTAAACCTGTGAATTTGCATCTACGAGGCGAGGCGTGTACTAGGCGCTCTACAAATGTATGTTGAATGAATGAAGGAAAAGCCTTGCCAGTTGATGAAATAGTGAGGAAAGCTTGAATTTCCTGAGCACTTACTATGTGCCAGGTGCATACAAACATCCGTGTTTCTCTGACCTGGTTGTACTGTGCAGCCACTCAGGTGGTCTTCATAACCTGGAGATGCTGAGTGCATTGGTCCAGGGGAGGCCTGGGCCCTGGGCTTTTTTAAACAGCTCCTGAAGTGATTCTAGTGTGAGAGTGACTGATACGCATGATTTCACTGTGCTGTAGCGCTTCTTTGGGGCTACATGTGATCTCCACTTTATAGATAAGGAAACAGGTTCAGAGAGGTTCAGCAATTTATCCAGGCTCGCACAGCTTCAAATCTTTGTGTGAGTCCAGAGCCCTGACCCGACCCTTTCTGCTGTCCCCGCCCCCCGCAATTAGTCCTATTTATATGTGATGTCGAAAGGGGGACCTATAGTTTCTCAAACGTGTGCTATGGGATAAAATCACTAAAAACTCACTAGCATTTATGGAGCACTAAGTGTATGCCAGGCACTGTACACTTCATTCGCCTTCTCTCATTTTACCCCTACAGGAGCCCCGTGCAGGGGAGATGTCATAATGACATGTTTCCCCATGAGCTGGCGCTAAAGGGGACATGATTTGCTCATACGTTACTGGGGAAAGACAGGTGGGGCCCCATCAGCCGTCATGCAGCCATCGTGATGGGGGGCTCTCCTGAAGCAGAAGGGAGAGGGAGGGCTTCCCTGGTGGCGCAGTGGTTAAGAATCCGCCTGCCATTGCAGGGGACATGGGTTCGAGCCCTGGTCCGGGAAGCTACCACATGCGGCGGAGCAGCTAAGCCCGTGCGCCACAACTACTGAGTCTGCGCTCTAGAGCCCGTGCGCCACGACTACTGAAGCCCGTGCGCCTAGAGCCCGTGCTCCGCAACGAGAAGCCACTGCAGTGAGAAGCCCGCACACCACAACGAAGAGTAGCCCCTGCTCACCACAACTAGAGAAAGCCTGTGCGCAGCAACGAAGACCCAACACGACAATCAATCAATCAATCAATTTAAAAAAAAAAAAAACCAAGAAGGGAGAGGGCAGGTTGGCCAGTGCGGTGGCGATCTGAGGCCAGTCTTGAAGCTGGACACAGCATTTTCACTGGAAGGCCTGGGCCATCAGTGCTTCCTCTGCCCAGTTATATCCACCGGCGTCGACCCAGGAGAAGCCATGCGACCTTCAGGGCCTGGCTTGGCTTCCTTCAGGAACAACATGTCACATGGTTTGTGTCTGAGTTCTTCTGATGCTTTGGGCCTCACTCATTCATTCTTTCATTCAACAAATATTAGACCTGATAGCCTGGCACTGTTAGGCACTCTGGGGGTACGTGGTGGATAAGGTGGGCACAGTTTCCACTCTCCACAGCCCAGATTTCTCTGCAGGATACAGATCGTAGTGGCAAACCCTCCTTTGAGCGAGCCGGGCCCTGTCTCTGCGTGGGTTCTCACATCCAGCCTCACGGCACTTGCAGGAGATACTGGCCCTGTGTAAGAGATGAGGAGAAGGTGGCACAGAGAAGTTGGGAAACATTTCCAAGGTTGCACAGCTTGTGAGAGGTGGAGGCTGAAGTTGAACGGGCTGCCTGGCGTCACAGTTCAAGCTCCCAGCCACTGATGGATAATTGTGAAAGAAGAAGTCCCTGGAGCATCTGCATGAGGTCAGACCACGCCGAGGCCAGGGCAGCACCCCCTGAGCTGAGGGTGCAGGGGTGCGTTGGTTTCCCCTGGCTGCTGTAACAAAGTACCACAAATTTGGTGGCTTAAAACAGAATGCATTTATTTTCATACACTTATGGAGGTCAGAAGTCCAAAAATGGGTCTCATGCAGGCTAAAACCAAGTTTTGCATTCCTTCTAGAAGCTTTAGGGAAAAATTTGTTTCCTGCCTTTTCCAGTTTCTAGAGGCTGCTTGAATTTTTTGGTTCACGGCGGTATCAGGCCAGCCTCTACTTCTGTTGTCACGTGTCCTTCTCTGACTCTGACCCTCCTGCCTCCCCCTTATAAGGACCCTTGTGATGACATTGGGGCCACCCAGGTAATCCAGGACAGTATCCCCATCTCAAGATCCCTGGCTTAGCTGCATCTGCAAAGTTCCATTTACCATGTACAGTAACATATTCACAGGGATTAGGGCAAGGACGTCCTTGGGGGCCGTTACTGTGCCTTCCACAGCAGGGGAGAGTGGGGCTGGCCTGGGGCCTGGAGGTAGGAGAGGAGGAGCCTCCGTCCTGCAGCCTCTGGGCAGGAAGATGGAGAGCTGGGAGTATCCGCGTCCTGCAGGTGCCAGCAGTCTCCGAGACAGGAGGGTGTTTGGCTCGATGGGATCGGGCAGGCCCCACACGCTACATCAGCCACTTCGGCGGGAAGTGACATGCCTGGGCTTTGGAGGCCCCGGAGCTGGGAGTGTCCAGGCTCCACCACATTCTAAGCCAAGCCCATTCTTCTGTAAAATGGGGGTGAGACGGTGCCCGTCTCACAGGGTCACCTGTGAGGAGGAACCAAATGAGGCGAGTCATGGGACGAGCAGAGCTTGCTCGCCCGCCCGCCCGCCCGCTCGCTCCTTCGTCCGGCAGGTGTGGCTGGAGTATCCGCTGTGCGCCAGGTGCTGTTCAAGGCACAGAGCAGAGCAGACAAGGTCCTGACCCTCTCGGAGCCCCTGGGCCCCTGTCGGAAGAAGAAGGAAATAGAGAATCTTGTCAGCTGCTGATAAATGCTATGGAGAAAAATACAGCAGGGTAAGGAGGATGGGAGTGCTGGCATGAGTGAGGAGGGGTCTGTGTGTGGTGGCATGTTAAATAAGGTGGTCAGGGAAGATCTGGGTGAGGTGACATTTTAGCAGATACCTGAAGGAAGTAAGGGAGCAAGCCATGCAGTTATCTCAGCACATACAAAGGCCCTGGGGTAGGAGCTTGGCATTTCCTAGTAATGCAAGGAGATGAATGTGGTCGAAGTAGAGTCAGTCAACTTGAGGAGGGTGGTAGGAGTTGACGTCAGTGAGTCAGGGAGGGGCCAGACGGTGTAAGGCCTTGCTTGAACGTTGGCTTTGACCCTGAGGGAGAAGAGAGCTGTGCTGGAGCAGGCATCCAAGAACATGGCAGCTCTCAAAGGCCTCAACGCCTCCCTCCCTCCCTCCCTGCCGCCTGCATCCACTGCCCACCCTGTTGTGTGAGAAGGGTTGGCCCATCAAGGCCTTGGTGCATTGAGCCCAGCCTCACCTGCTGTCCTGTTTGGGGACTTCACTCGCTGTCCCCTCCTCCAGCTAGCCTCACCACCGGTCTGATATGGCTTCTGCTATTTATATGACACAGTGGTTTACAAGCTCTGCTTCTAGAATTTCTCAGCCTCTCCTGCAGTACATTATCTCTTCAGGCAAATAATGGCGATCTTTCTCCAAACCAACGACTGTAGAAAGAATTGTCTGCGTTTCATGTTTCCCACCCATTATATTTTTCCTTATGCGTTTGACTTCCAGGGGACTCGTGTAAGGTAGCATCCAGTTTAGCTCAATGCTGTATATAATCACTTCAAGGTTACAGAATTGGTTAATGTGTGTCGAACACCTACCCTGTGTGCAGTTTTCTTCTAGACATGAGATTTGGTGGTGAACAAAACAGGAACCTTCTCTGTGGCTTTACAGAACGCAAGAAAACAAGTCAAAATAATTTCAGTCTTGTTTCGACGTCATCACCCCAGATCAGCTTGGAGGCCCACCTGGTGGAAGCCATTCTTCCCTCGTGGACCCTGCTGGTCCCCCTTCCTTGTGGCAGTCGGTTTTGGTGAAGTAGCCTTGGCAGCTGTGCAGCTGCACTTGCCAGCCTGGGGAAAAGTTCTGTGAGGTGCAGAAGCAGAAACTGCTGGGTGGCACTCAGCCGGCCCCTGCCTGGGCCAAGGTTTCGGGGTTGCCATTGCCACGGCCTCCTGCCTCCCTAAGGGCCTGGAGGGGGTGCAAGTTCACCTTGAGCCTAGTGGAGAAAGGCGACTCGGTTATAGAAACCCTCGCAGTAAAAACCGTCTCCCTTCCCCTTGGTCCAGGTAGAGCTGGAGGGGAGGCAGGAGTGAGCCTGTGGGGTGTGTAGACAGAACGGCTAGTGAAGGACCATTGATCAGCCTTTTGCAGACTGTTAAGTGGTGGAAATATTGGACAGATCCAGTCCTCGGAGGCTCTGGACAGGGCTGGAGGATGCCAGGTGGCTTCTGGAGCAAGTGTGGAGCTCAGCCTCCCTTCTGCTCCTCAGCGGTCGGCCTGCCTTTGCTCCACTCTCAGCTTCCTTATCCCTCTGTCCCCTCCTGGGAATGCCCTCTGCCCAGGCACACCCTCTTCCCTCCCCTCCTGCCTGCAGGCAGCCCCCGACGACCTCCCTTTTCTGTCCAAGGCAGCAGCTCCCATCCTGGGCTGCCCTTGAGAACCTGCGGGACTTTAGGAGACTATGCTGATTGCCCGGGCCCCACCCCCAGAGACTGGGGTCCACGCGATGTGCGGTGGGGCCCAGGCATCGGTTTTTATGATGACATCATGTAATTTAATAGCTGCAGAGTAGTCTCTTGCACGTATATACCAGAATTGTTTCCTTTGACAGACATTTGAATTGTTTCTAAATTTTCCAACGATAGTACATTCTACATCCGTCTGTTTCTGAGATCACGTCTGTCAAGAAATATTGTAAATGACTTTGAAATGGGTGGGGAAAGATTCCTGGGCGTCTTGTCTCGCTCACTCATCTGAGCTATTTTCTGCCTTTCATTGTCTTGGAGCTATTTTACGACTCTACTCTAGAAAGCTGATGATAATGTAGAAATGATCCTTGCTCGTAGAAATGCCGATTAATTGTGCCCACAAAACGCGGTTGGTTACTGCTGGACACACCACCATCTGTAAACACTCCCCAGGTGATTTGAACGTGCGTCCAGAATGGCGATCTCCAGCTTAGAAGATTCCAGGTCATCCCTCTGGACACAATGGGGACCAGTGGCTTATGTATTTTGCTGTAGGTTTAGACAGACAGTGGAAGTAATAGTAAGAGTTAACATTTGCTGAGCACTTAAAATACGCCAGACGTTTTTGAGCATTTTCGGGATTGTTTAGTTATGTGGGTGCCGCTTTACACAGGTGAGAAACGGCCTGATGAAATAGGTGCTCCTGTCGTCCCCTGGTGCAGATGGGGAAGTCGAGGCAAGAGGAATTGCTGGAGGTAGTATTGCTGATGAATGACGGTGCTGGCCGCTTCCTCCACTGAGTCACCCCGCTGCTCTGAGCCCGTGTCACGGGGCTAATGACCCTGAGCTCCCAGACCTGCTGCCGAGAGGTGAGGTGTTGGGCATGAGCCTGGCCCTGTGCCTGACAGGCTGAGGGGGGCTCAGCCAAGGCCATTCTCAAGGCTGTCACCCTGTGTTCTCTGCGTGTCGGTTTGCACGCTCGTCACCTGCCTGGTCAGAGTAAATGCGTGTGTCAGACCTCATGTGAGTGGGTGCAGGGGCAGTTGCGTGGGTTAGGTTTTCTCAGGGCGTTCAGGTTCCCAAGACTCAGGCTGTGAGGTCTGCAGTTGACAGACTTAAACATTAAGGGACGGGTGTGCACATACTCTGCCAGAGCCTTCAGGCTGTTCTCCCCGTCTGTCCTCAGAACAGCCTTGGGAGGGGGTGGTGGAGATTATCATCCCCATTTGACAGATGAGGAAACCGAGTCTCGGTCATTCATTCCCGGTTTCCTTCGCTCATTCACCTCGTATGTGGGCCAGTACTCACTAGACCCCAACACACAGTGGCAACTTAGGAAATGGCACTTTGGGTCCTTTCCCGAGTTCATTCTCTTCCAGGAGAGGTGAGATGAGATGGTTTGCCAAGCAGCTCAGAGAGGTCAAGAGAGGTGCCCAAGGTCACACCGCAGGAAGTGCCAGGGCTCGGCCTGCCTGCCCTCTCAAGCCGTTTTGTGCGTGAGCGCACACTGTGACTCCAAGCACACCTAGAGGTCCACCGTCCCCACTGAGGTGCTTTCCGGGTGTCCTTAGCCCAAGGGGGGCCCTCACCCAGTCCCCAGAGAGACCCAGGCTCCCCAGGAACTAATTTCTTAAGAGAACTTTATGGCTCTTAACTCCCTAAGCGGATCCAGATGTGCCTTGTGGCCGGCGCTGCTGCAGATGTCCTGGCCAAAGCCAGCTTGGTTTGGAAGCCTGGCCCCGGCAGCCGCCAAGTCTGGAAATGAAGTAAATGAGCGAGTTGTTCTTGGCCATTTTCCTCTCGTCTCAACCCAACTCAAATCAAACTCGGGCTGTGACCTCAGGCATGGCACATTCCAGCCTCCCCCTGGCCTCCTGGCGTCCGGGGCACAAGGCAGGGGATGACCGCTTTGGGGGCGTTGAGCAGGACAAGGGAAGCCTCTAGAGGGAGTGTGGGACCCGGGTTGGGGGCAGCAGGAGAAACCGAGGGGAGGCCTGCTGGGCCGGGGCTGGCCTGCAGCCCATGGGGGTCCGGGGAGAGCAACCGGGCCCTGCTGGGAACAGAGAGTCAAGACCGCTGCGCAGCCAGGAGTCGGGGCTGCCTTGGGGCTCCCCCTCCTCCCCCTGCATCTGTGCCTGGGAGCCCCACCCGACTTCCTGAGCACCGGTGGCATTCTGCTGCTCCCGCTGGGCGGTCGCTGAGGGCTGCCCTTGGACTCCCGAGGTCCTGGGGAACCCGGTGCAAACCTGGGTGGTCAGGGGTGAGCATGGCTCTGGTCCCTTCGCCGCCCCCCCTCCCCCCAGGCCCAAACCAAGCCACCCGGCCCTCGAGGGTGAGTCACTTTGAAGTGATGGGGTTCCGGGCCCTGTGGCAGGCCAAGGGGGCCGACTTGGCGGGAAGGGAAGGGGCAGGCCGGGTAGGCTGTCCCTCTTGGCTTCCGGGCAGCTCCTCTCCTGCGCAGCGAAGGAGGCCAGAGCCGGAGGGCCAGGGCCCGGGCTTGGGGGTCAGAGAGGCTCAGTTCAAATGTCACTTCCTACCTGTCTGACCTTGGGCAAGTCACTTGACCTCTCTGAGCCTCAGCTGCTTTATTTGCAAACTGGGGGCATCCTTGCAGCACTTTCAAAGGAGAAAATCTATGTGAAGTGATTAGCCTGGCGCTCGGCTCCAAAGTTAGGGTACCAAACAGTAGTTTGGGGGCGGGGGGGGCGAGCCACACCCCAACTGACATACAATCTAGACAAAAAATGTGCTAGTTTTGCAAACCACTGTTAGACACTCTCCCGATACCCTTTGTCTCACCGAATTACCGCCTCCAGCCCCTCTTCTATATAAATTCTGGAGGGGCCGTTGTTTTTTTTTTTTTTTTAAGCATCTTTATCGGAGTATACTTGCTTTACAATGTTGTGTTAGTTTCTGCTGTACAACAAAGTGAATCAGCTATATGTATACATACGTCCCCATATCCCCTTCCTCTTGCGTCTCCCTCCCACCCTCCCTATCCCACCCCTCTAGGTGGTCACAAATCCCCGAGCTGATCTCCCTGTGCGATGCGGCTGCTTCCCACTAGCTACCTGTTTTACATTTGGTAGTGTTTATATGTCCATGCCACTCTCTCACTTTGTCCCAGCTTACCCTTTCCCCTCCCCGTGTCCTCAAGTCCATTCTGTACGTCTGTGTCTTTATTCCTGTCCTGCCCCTGGGTTCTTCAGAACCTTTTTTTTTTTTTAAGATACCATATATATGTGTTAGCATACGGTATTTGTTTTTCTCTTTCTGACTTACTTCACTCTGTATGACAGTCTCTAGGTCCATCCACCTCACTACAAATAACTCAGTTTCGTTTCCTTTTATGGCTGAGTAATATTCCACTGTATATATGTGCCACCTCTTCTTTATCCATTCTTCTGTTGCTGGACACTTAGGTTGCTTCCATGTCCTGGCTACTGTAAATAGAGCTGCAGTGAACACTGTGGTACATGACTTGGAGGGGCCATTGTTATACTCTGTTTATTTATGGACTGTTGTCGGCTCTATGACCTTTACACACTAAAGCTGAGAGTATTATTAGAGTATTAGCATCATCTACACGACCAAAGCACACTAAAGCTGAGAGGCGTTGACCATAGTGGTTAAAAGTTCTGGTTCCGGAGCCAGTCTGCATGGGTTTTAAATTCCTCTTCCTCTTCTTCCTAGCTGTGTGACCTTGGGCCACTTGCTGAGTGTCTCTGTGCTGCAGTTTCCCAACCTCTAAAGTCGAGATAATACTGTCTACCTCAAAGGGCTGTTGTGAGGCTTAAATGAGGTAGTAGTGAAAAGTGCCTGGAACGGGGCCTGGTGCGCAGCGGGAGTCTGTGTTAGTGGATTCTCTGCAGTCCTTCCTTTAGTCTTTGACCAGCTTGAGTCTGTGTCTGGTTCCCTCCAGGAGCACAAATGCCGGTCTCCTGGGACTGCTGTAAGGGTGACGGGCCAGTCCCTTCCCTGTCCCCCTCAGTGGGCTCCTTCCCCTTGCTTGACCCCAGCCCTGGCATCGCCCCTGTGACTTCCAGAAGCGCGTCGGGTGGGCCCTGGAGCCTCGGGACCCCGTTCCGGGAACTCTCCCCCGGGCCCGACTCGCTCTTGTCTTGTCACCCAGTGTGATCTTGAGGGGACAATGAGGGGGTGACTGTAAAGTCAGGCGTGTGCTGCCGTCGCTTGGCACTTGACTGCGACTCCCGACTCTGGACGGTCACTGGGGGAGGGACGGCCTCTCGCTTCTTCCTGCATGTTTTGTTTATTCTGCCATTCATTCGGTGTTTTCATTCCCTCTGTTCCCGCTCTTTGCTTTCATTCACTCTCTTGTCAGTTACTCATTTTCAGCTGATTGAGCGTCTGCTGTGTCCCGGCCTCACTGTCAGGCATGGGAGATGCGTCCGGGAGCAACGCCCATCCAGGTGCCACGGGGACTCTCAGAGGCTGACTCGAGGGGTCAGGGAAGGCTTTCTGCAGGAGGCGGCATCCAAGTGGACACCCGGGGGCGGAGCTAGAGTTAGCCGTGGGAGGAAGGGAGGTGGTACTTGTTGCCTGTAGAGTGGACCTTACCTGCAGAGACTCAGGGTCCCTGGGGCAAAGAGTGGGCTTCCAGAACTCCAGGAAGGTGATACTTTCTTCCCCTCTGTAATGAGATACACCATTTGGATGCAGGGGCTTAGGTGAGAGACCAGCACTGGAGGTCTAGTTTGTGGGTCCCTCATTCCAAAAATGCCACTGTACCCAGAGGTCTGGAAGCCCTTTGGAACCAAACCAAACCATGTGGCCGCTCTTCTCCCAGGACCCGGTTCCTGGGGTGGCCTTGGCTTTCACATCTGGGTTTTTGGAGCCCCTGTCCTCTGTGAAATGGCACTGGCTCAGGGTGCAGGGGGAGTAGAGCTGTGATGTGTGTGAAATGCCCCACACAAGGGAGGTTTCTGCAAATGCCAGCGCCCGAGGTCCTGGTCCTGGCCCGGTGGGTCCCTCCCAGCAGGAGGAGTCACAGTGGGGAGGGAGAGACCTGGGGAGCTTCCCCAGCCATCCAGCACTAGGAATTTGGCTTTGGCCTCCCCCAGGGGTTCCGGAATCCAGTGGATGTACTGAAATCTATAGTCCCTGCCACAGCAAGGCAGCTTGTCGTGTTTTTGGCCAGCAGGATTCGTGGTATATTCTCAGTGGCAGTCTTTGGTCTGGTGCCCTTTCGGTCCCTAGGGAGTGAGCAGGGAAGCAGAGGGGGCGTAGGACCCGTGGGCACTGTGGTGGCCTGGCCAGAGGCCTGCAGTGTCCCGGGGAATCTGATGCCCCTTGGGGGCTGTAAAGGCCGTGTCGGCCCTTAGTTAAGTGTGGCCGAAGGTTCCTGTTTCTGTGGCAAAATCATCACCACCGCTTATTAATCAGTTCACCGTTTATTGAGCTCCTACTGTGTGCTAGGAGATATAGCACCGCAAGGAACAAAGCCTCTATTCTCATGGTAGGGGGAGCCTGACCCTGACCTGTTGAATACACAGCACGTTGGGTATGGATAAGGGCCATGAAGGAGACCGAGGCAGGATACCGGGTTAGGAACGTCCATCATGTGAACAGGGTAGGCTCCGAGCGCCAGGGGAGCGCTCGAGCTGAGGCTCGAAGGAAGTGAAGGGGGCAGCCACAAGGGTATCATTCCAGACAGAGGGAGCAAGTGCAAAGGCCCTGAGGCACGGAGGAGCGCTTGCTGTGGCCGGACATTGAATGGGGTGCATGACACGCACTGTCCGCTTGCATCAGTAACCCTTGGAGGTTATGACCATTGTACTGATTGGTCATGTTGAGGCTCAGGGCGATTCGGCACGTGGACAGTAAGCGGAGGAGTCGGGATTCACAGCCGCAGCTGGTGCGCTTGTGCTGTCACCCTCATCCGGCTGCAGGGCTTAGGTGAGACCAGTGGTGGAGGTTTTCGTCTGTGGGTCCCCTGCTCCTGAGCCATGTGTAGAGCACGGCGTTCGGTCAGCTGCAGGTCAGGGGCGTTACCTTTGTGGAGGCTCTTGGCTGGCAGCCCCGGAGGCTGATCCGTGGTGTGGCCCAGAGTGGTGTCACGTCGGGGTACGGCCAGAGACGTCCAGGGGGTTGGAGCTCTGGTGTCTGCTTGCCCAGAGAGGACGGGCCCACAGGCCTTGTGTGGTGCCTGGCGCTTCCCTCCTGTCCTGGTGGCCCTGGTTTGAGTTCCTTCTCCGCCACCACGTGGCTGAGCGATGCTGAGGAAGTCACCTCGTTTCTGAGGCCTGGCTTTCATCTTGGTAAAAATAGGGTCAGCAGCTCCCTGCCGTACCTCCCTTCCAGAGCTTTTGTGAGGATCAACTAAGATTATAGATGAGAAAGCCCTTTGTCAGCTCGAAAGCCTGGTACATGAGAATCCTGCTTTTTTTCCCTTTATTTTATTGCAAAAACGGTATCAAAGCAACATTAAAGAGTTTAAAAAGAAAAGGAAAATCGTTTACCTACAGTCACACCACCTCAACATAACCACGAACACCCTGTCCGACCCAAACACGTACCAGCTGAACAGATTTGGATGTGTTTTCAGATAAATTCTGTGTTTTCCTAACCCGCGCTAATTGCTGTCCCAAACTTGGAACCGCACAGATTCCAATTATTTGGCATCCTTCCCTATCTGACCTGGAGCTGAATGGATTTGGCCATTGAGCATTTCTTGTATTGATTTTCTAATTATTCCTCTTGGTTTCTGTCCATATAGGCATGTATTTTTATGTCATTACAGGGTGAACATGCCGGCTTCTTTTTCATTTTTTCCTCTGCCGTCACCAGCAGAGATTATGTTTCTCACAGTCTCCACAATCATTACTGTCAGTGGCTCCGTGGTAGTCACTGCACCGTGTTTTTATGAAACCGTCTCCCTTTGGTTAGATATTAAGTCAATTTCCAGCCTTTCTTCTTCACTAGAACGTGCCACCGTGAACGTCTGTGCGCTCGTAGCTCTTTCCCCCCTTTCCTTATGATGATGAACAATTGTCTGGAAAAATTCCCAGGAGGGAGATTAGTTGGTCAAAGGAGTATGAACGTTTTGATGGCTTTTGATAGTAACGAGGCTCTGTTGCTTTCCAAAAGAGTTGAACCTGTTCGTAATGCCTTCAGCAGCACAAATGTCCTCATTTTCACACAGCTGAGCCCACTCTGGAGTCATTGTTTTTCTTTTCTTCCTTTTTTTCTTTTGCGTTTTAAATTCACGGGTTGAAAATGGTGTGGCGTTGAGTGTTGTCAGTGAGCAGTTGGCTTTGAGACACTTGCCCTCGTGTCTTCAGCTCACGTGTGCTCTCTTTCCTCCCGTCCCTCGACGCTCAGCCACCAGCACTGCTGTCAGCAACAGAGGTGGCACCGCGTACCCTCAGACCAGGCCCCACTTCCTGTCCCGCCTGCAGAACAAGGGGGGACGAGGAGCAGAGAGGAGGGGCCCGGGGAGAGGGCCTGGGGACAGAGGCGCCTCGGGAGGGTGTTCTAAACCCGTGAGGGAAAGGAGGGCCCTGGAGAAATCCAGGCGGGGGAAGCGCGGGCAGAGCCTGGCACAGATGGACCCCTGAACAGCAGTGAAGGTCAGGAGACAGAACCACTGGGGAGAAAGGCAGGGTGTGCAAGAGCGGAGGATGGATGGTGTGGCGGGAACGCGAAGAGGGAGATGGGCGTAAAGCGAGAAGGGGTTTCAGGGGAGGAGCACGGGGTCTGGGCCATGAGAGACAAAGACAGAGTCAGGGAGAGTCAGACAGCGAGAGACACATAGACAGACAGACAGAGAGACAGACGCAGAGAGACAGGGGTGGGGCGTGGGATGAAGAAGAGAGAAAAAGGGAAAAGGAGAGAGCGGGAGGGAATGGAATGGGGGGAGGGGTGGCGAGTGGGGAGATAAGAACCCCTTGCTTTATATGAAGTCGTTGCTTTCTCTGCGGTGGGCGGCCTCTGAGCCCGGCGGGACCAGGGTGTGAGCAAGGGTGGGGAGGGGAGGTGGGACACCTGTGTGGTCCATATGACACTTGAATGGGAAGTTAAGCGCGGTGACTTGTAGCTGGGCACGGGTTTCCACCCGAGTCTGCCCCTTCCCAGCCAAGTGACCCCAGTTCCGCCTCTGGTGATGGCACTGTCCGCACGGGGTGACAGCGTTGGCAAGCACCTGGCACACGGTGACACCCGCTTCAGAGTGACAAAGCCACGTCCACCAGGTCCTCCCCGGACACCCCACCAGCATCAGAAGCCAGTCTGATGGGGCAGTGGGTGTTGAGCACAGCCGTCTGTGAGGAGGTGGGTGGGCACGGACGCTGGGGCCTGGATGCCCCGGTGCACGGCTGGCTGCCACCCTGCAGGCCAGGGGACCTGGGAGTGCTTAGTCTCTCCTTTACCTGTTGTCATCTCTTCCTTACCTGTTGTCCATCTGTGAAATTCAGACAGTAGCGACATTGCCCACTTCTCAGGGCGTGAGGATCAAGTGCAGTTTCCTGTGTACGGCACTTGGAGCAGGCCGGGCACGTGGCACGGATTCTGCTGGGACCTGAGGGGCTGCCCTCCTTGCAGTGACTGTGATGATGGCAGCGGTACTGCAGCCACCATGGCGTGAGCCCTGACTGGGAACCTTGCCTGGTGTCGCCTCCCCAGTCACCTGGCTCATGCAGCCTGATTGTTCCCACTTCACACGTGCGAAACTGCAGTTCAGAGAGTTAGTATAATAATAACAGTAACAGTGGCAACAACAAACTTTTTGAGGGCCTACCATGCACAGGGCATCTGTGCCATTTGTAATCCTCCAAACAGTGGAACTGACAGATGAGGAAACTGAAGCTCAAAGAGGAAACTGGGCGGCTTGGGCCCCATGACCGTGGAGGGACAGGACCAGGCTGAGCGGGGTCCACACAGTCCACGGGGCGTTTGCTTCATTTTCAGGCCCAGCCTATGAACTGGAGCTTTTCAGGAAGTCTCAGGAAAGATGATTTATTTATCAGCCGTTTTTCATCTCTTAATTAAAAAAAAAAAGTATGTGAGTGTGTGGAATTGTGATTCCACTTGATCTGAGAGGTGGAAGACAGAGTGCCTGACTCAAAGGTCACAGCCGTGCCCACCTGGGTGGGGAATGTTCCGGAAGCTTGCCTCCGGGCACTGTCCTTGCCCGCTGACCAGTCACCTGGGGAAGCAGGGCAGGGTTAGGTGGGCATCAGGCTGTTGGACCCACGTCTTCCTGGGTCTTCAGCCCGTGGCTGGCTTCGACCCTGTGCTCCCTCTGACCTCCGACCTTGGCCTTGGCCTGGCAGATCCGGGGCGTGCCTGCCCGCCGACTGTGGCATCGTTCCTCTCTCTGTCCCCAGCCCCGCTCCGGGGCACCCGCAGCAGGTCCAGTCGTCCAGGGGTGTTTCCAGATGTGCACCAAGAATGGAGCAGATGCGGGGGGGGGGGGAAGGGCCCCGGCACCGACCTACGTTGATGCAAAGGGTGGGAGAGGAGCCTGGGGCTGCGGTAGGAACTTTCCAGGGGAAGGCCAAACAGCCTTCCTTTCACCTCGGGGAGGAAATGAAGCAGGACACACTTCCCACAGGAAGCCAACATCAAAAGAGCAGGTTAGAGGAGCGCTGGCTGGTTCCTACCAGGGGCTGGCGTTCAGGGCGGCCCCTCGTGCCAAGCACTGCTTACGTTTCTCTGCACGGTTCCGGGGGTCACGGGCTGCCCTCCTCACCTTGCGCACGGTGCCCAGGGCCGCACGGTAAGAAGTGGTGAGCCGGGATTCAGGCTCTTCATCCTGTGCCCCGCGTCCTGGGCTCCTTTGACTCCCTCTGGATACCTGCCTGTGCGCACCTGGTACTCTTGTCCCCAGAAAAGCACAGAATTGATTTTTATCATGAATATTCTTAATAAGGATAAAGAATAATAGCTACCATTTATCCAGAGCCTCTAGTTGCCAGGCGCTTCCCTGCATCGTCTCGTTTACCTGCTAAAGAAGCCCATGGCATGGGCCCCATTATCCATCGTGATGCAGGGATTACGTCACTAGCCATCAATCATACAGCTGGTGTCAGAGACGGAGAGATGGGACCCTCCACCTGGTTCTGATGACCAAAGTCCTATACCTGGGCACTCTAAGGCTTCGAGCAAGTTAGGTGACCTCTCTGAACCTGAGTTTCCTCTTCTATATATGGGCCTAATCACGCTCCCTATAGCAAAGTTTTGAATTATGTGAATTAATTAAGTGGAAAGTGCCTGGCACAGTGTCAGCTGTCGTCACGGGCACCATCGTCATTATTACCATAACACAGGGTCTCATGAGGAATAGGCACTGATGGTCAGAGTGGAATTTCCTGGCCTGGGGAGATAGAGGAGGAGCCCCCATGGGTGTGCCCGGGCAGGTTGGGCACAGCGGTAGGGGGGGAGCCAGGCAGACCTAAGGACCGAGGCTCCTGTGAGGGGGCTGGGCGTGGGCGTGAAGAGGAGCTGCCCACGCAGGTGGGCGGTGGAGGGGCCTCCGGGAGAACAGCAGACCGACCCAGCCCGCCACCACCGCTCCATTTCCCGCGAGGAGGGAAGTTACAGATTTCCGCCCTGGCTTCCAGGGAAGGATGGGACCGGCTGCCCGGCTGCTGGGGTGCGGTCGGCATGGGGAGGCTGGTGGGAAGCTTGCTGTGCCCCTGCGCAGCTCACGGGCCGTGTCCAGAGCCCTCCTGCTGCTGACCACGGGCTGATGGAAGTCACACACCTGCTTACTGGAGGGTGGGTAGCTGTGTCCCCTAACCTGAGATATCCTGGGCCCCTCTTCCTTTTATTTTTGTGGGAGGAGTGGCTGAGACCCCAGAACTGTTGGCCACTGGCATTTGGAGGCCTTGACATGGAGCCCTCCCTGATGGAGGAGCTGCAGCTCCAGCCTGACATCCTTGAGAGCTGTCACCTCCTAGAAGCCCTCCCTGATGCCCAGCAGCAGGCAGCCATCCTTCTTGCAATGTTGGTCAGCCCTGCTCCACGACTTCACTGTTGGCTGTTTCCTTTCCAGCTTATCCCCCACCTAGAGAGGAATTTCTTAGCCCTCAGTCTCCTCATCTCGGAAACGTACACGTTGCAGGATAACTGCCTGCACGCTCCCGCTTCCTCCAGCCCTGAGACTTGCAGGAGCAGAGACTGTCTGGTGAAAAGGGGAGGGTCAAGGGGAGCAGGAGAGCCAGTGACGGAAGGCAGGGGCCTTGAAGATGCTGCAGATCTGGGGTGGTGAGCTCAGCTGTGCCTCAGTTTTCTCCTCTGTAAAATGGGGATAACAAGGGGACCTACCTTAAAGGGTCAATGTGAGCAGTGGGTGAGTTAACGCTCGTAACCCGTATAGACAGAGCCTAGCCTGTAGTGAGTACTGTGGTTACTGTTCTTAATTATTGCATTTAGTTCATTAAAACAACGTCGAATCAATATTTGTTGTACCTACTGTTGTCCTGAGGATACAGACGTGAACAAAACAAACAACGCCCTGCCTTCATGGGCCTTACTAGTTACGGGAGATGGATAGGAAACGGATAAGTAAGTGAAACGTACGTACGATGATGGTGCGTCCTACCGTGATGATGATGGTGGTGGTGCTGTGCGCTCTGCAGAGGGATTAAGCCACACGGTGGAGCAGGGCTTCGGTGAGAAAGGGTTTTGTGATGTTAAATTGGGTGAACTTTTGTGCACACACTGTCAGTGATTTTGATGTCACAGTGCTCCTCAAACACCATCCTGAAGAGCAGGTTCATAAAGCCATGCCGTGCAGGTTGAGGTGGGGGTCAGCCCCCCACGGGGACCCTTGGAGCCCATTTAGGGGTCCCAGGGAACACAGTTTGAAAACCAGCATTCCATCTCTTGTGTCTCTTCCCAATTAAAACGATCACAGAGGGCTTCCCTGGTGGCGCAGTGGTTGAGAGTCCGCCTGCCGATGCAGGGGACACGGGTTCGTGCCCCGGTCCGGGAAGATCCCACATGCCGCGGAGCGGCTGGGCCCGTGAGCCATGGCCGCTGAGCCTGCGCGTCCGGAGCCTGTGCTCCGCAACGGGAGAGGCCACAGCGGTGAGAGGCCCGCGTACCGCAAAAAAAAAGAAAAAAAAGAAGACAATCACAGGGTCTAAGAAGAACATTCTGTTAAACAGAATTGGAGGAAAGGGAGCAAAGGGCAGGTTTAAGACAGAGAAAGCAGTGCCAGTTGGAAGGCAGTGCCTAGGGGCTGCCCACTCACCTGGCACTGGGGCCACTTGCTCACCTCATCGTGGCAGGTGAGTTGAGCAGCTGGCAGTGGCCATGAAAGTGGATTGCGGAGAAGTACCGGCTGGGCCCCTGAAGGGGTGTCTGGGGCATGGCAAGGTCTCAGATGTAGAGAGGGGCAGGGACGCAGGAGCAGGGGAGCCGAGGCGTCCACGCTGAGACCCCTCACAGCCCCTCCTGGCAGCCTTGGGTAGCCGTGGGGTCAGCAGCTTGGGGCCCTGTCTGCCCAGGTAGCTCTGGCCCCAGATGGCTGCTGACTATGAGAGCAGCCGTCATGTGGGAGGACCTGCTACGTGTCTCATGAGACGTGCTTTCAACCTTGTACGGGGCCCTCCCTACCCCAGGGGAGGAGCTTGGGGCCCGGCCAGGTTGAGCCACTGGTCCAAGGCTGCCTGGAGCTCGGGACTGCGAGGTGTGGCCGGCCGAGGGCTCAAGGAGCCGTTTGCAAAGGGCCCCTGAACCCGGCTGGCAGCTTCCAGAAGGGTCTCCGGGGGCCGGGGGACTTTCTCTCACCATCATTGGCTTGAGCCCTATGGGGCCTTACGACACAGCCGGCTTGTTGAGGTTGCAATGCGAACTCGTCCTCCCTGTGACATCCCAGCCTAGGCAGGCTGGCCAGGCCCTGGCAGCTGGGCTCTAACTAATCTGAAGTCCCAGGGGGAGCTGAGGTGAACGTGGAATGCCAGTTTTCAGAAAGCACCCTGAGGCCCCGGTGTGCAGCTGCCGGGCCTGCACAGACTCTGGGCTGGTGGAGGCCGGCCTGGGAGCCTCCAGCCCACCCAGGCTGCCTCCTCTGCCACGTGGGTCCTGGGCCCCCAGCAGGACTACTTCGGGGGGCGGCCCTGTCTCCCCACGGCTTCTTGAATGTGGCATGCCCCCGCTACGCCGGCACTTCCCTTGTGCCATGCCTTCTCTGGGCGCTCGGTTTCGGTTTGCTCTTCATTGTTCTTTGTTTGTTCGTTCATTCCTGCCTGTGTGCGCCCATTTTTTCATTCGTTTCCATTCATTCGTTCAGAACCGCGCTGCAGCTCAGAGGGCAGGCCCAGAGCACACAGAGCTGGCTTCGAGCCCCTGCTCCGAGCTGGGGGTCTGGGGACAAATTACTTAACCTAATGGGGATGGCACTCCTCCCAGGGCCGTCAGGAGGGTGAAAGGAAATAGCACGCGGAGCCCCTGGCACGCGTGTGTGCGGTGGCTGGTCCGTGGACTGTCGTGTATGTCTGTCCCTCACCAGCTCACGCTCGCGTTTTCTCTCCGTCCTTCCTACAAAACTTGCTGAGGCACAGGGTTGAGTCACCTGTGGCCGGTGTTGCCGGCCTTGCCGGAGTGGGTTCCCCACCTTTCTCCACTTACAGTCAGCCGACGGGTCCCTCTGAGCACTTAGGCCACCGATAGCCCAGGCTGCTCAGAGCCGCCCTTCCCACTGGGGTTGTCAGGCCCGCGCCCAACATGATTCTTCCCCCCGAGCGGGTCCACCCCATGCATGCGCGTGCCCCCCGAGCATGCCTGCACACTCTGCACGCCCGCATATGTGCACACGTGTCTTCACACTGGCCCGGGAGCAGCACGTGTTTGGGGCAGTCGCACACACTTCCCACGACCTCTGGCATCGTGGTTACACGCAGCACACGTGTTGGAGAAGAGCTGGGCACATTTCACTCTTGCACGCTGCTCCACTGCACACCCAGCCCATGTTTCCCTGCCCCAAGTGTGCGCGTGCCCCCACTTAGTCTACACTGTGCACACCTCTGCAGTGTATACAGGTGTGCATGTCCAACCGTGTGAGCACTCACTTACATGTGTGTATTTGTTTTTTTAACGCACACATACATCGCATTTACTCAGGCCCCACCAAAGTGCTTTACAACCAGGAGTTCATTTAATCCCCCTGAGAACACTCTGAGGTGGTGACTACCATTAGCCCTGTCTTCCAGATGAGGAGACAGGCCTGGGGAAGTTAGGGTCTCTGGCTCAAGGTCGCACGCCAGGGCAGGGCAGGCCAAGATTCAGCCCCAGCCTAGCTCTAGCCAGGACTCTGAAGCCTGCCGCGATGCTCTTCCCGTGAAGGTGTGTGGCTTGTGCCACGCTCACCCTGTGAATGTGTGTAGGCGTGGTATACACCCCTCGCAGTGTACACACGTGACCGCCGTCTCAAGGTCACGGGTGCACACGCTGCCCACGTGCACGGGAGGACACACGATACACGTGCCAGAGAACATGCTTATGTCTGCACGCATGCCACTCGCACACACACAGACAGACACACAGGTATCCTGTACCTCTCTCCCAAGCCTCGCCCCGGTCTCCAGCTCCCTTTCCCACCTTCTAGATTGTTCTCTGTTTCCGCACACTCACCCGGCCGGAGGGGGAAGTGAGTCTACAGGTTTGGACTTGCCCAACCGGGGCCACCTGTGCTCACCTTCTCCCCGGCTTGTGGCCCCTGTGTGGCAGGCAGCCCTGTCCCAGGCCCCACCCCACCCCACCCCCGGAGCCCCACAGCTCTTCCCTCTGTCAGGGCCCCTACTTGGCTCCCTTCCCATCCATCTTCTCGGTTGGCACAGGTATCTGGGAACATCCATGCTGGTCTGGGCCAGGGACAGGGCCGTGTCCCGGGGGGCAGGAGTGACTGGTCCAAAGGCTTCCCACGAGTCCCCGGCAGGAAACTCACGTTTCCTCCTTCTGGTCCTTCACTTCCTGGCAGTTGTCCCCCACCTCCCTTCCAGCTCATCCGCCCACCCCGACCCCACAGGGCCTTTGAATCTGACCGTCAGCGGCTCCCAGCCCTGCCCAGGGCCTGCAGTTGTCGCCCTCACGTTCGAGTCTGGGCTTGTCGGCCAAGGCGAGACTCTCCTGTTTTGGCCTCATGAGAAGTATCCAGACCTCTGGGCCACGGCCAGAGCTGCTGGGCTCCCCGGCACCTTTACCTGTCTCTGCACCTTGCTTGGCCGTCTCCCCACCGCCCCCTGTGGAATCTCTCTTTCCTTCTACAAAACATACCCAGCCTGGAGGGAGGCACCAAGTGCCCCCTTTGTGCTCAGCCGTCTTCAGCCTCTGACCTCTGTTAGAGCTGGTGGTCAGTGCTGTCTGAGCACTGCTGGGCCTGGAGCCGTGGGCTTTCACTGAACTTGCAGCTTTTCTTTCGGTGAATTTTGATTCTTCATCCAGATGCCCACGCTCCCTCTCTCCCTCCTCGCCCCCGCCCGCCCCACTCCGCTCTTTCTCTCTTTCTTTCCGTGTGCCAAGCACTGTGTCCAGCCCTGAGCACTGCTGCTTTGAAGCCGCAGATTGAACTAACAAAAGAAAACCCCAAGGAGCTGAGAAATCACTTGATTGCGCAGGTGCCCTTTGCCAACTGGTTTAAAAGTTTTTATGAGCAAATCTGGTGGTTATCCTTTGGAAAATAAGCAAAGGCAAACCACTTCCTGCCGCTTCCAGGAGCCGCTCGAGTGCCTGAGCTTTCTAAGACCTACCAAGAATCTGAAACTTCAGGCAAGCTTCCTCCGTTTTCCTGGAGAACTCGGCAATTTGTGTTAGTGAAATTCCTCTGGGCCCGATGGGCTTGGAGATTGCATTTCAGCCTTGTCTTGCAAAGGAATTTCTGAGCTCGAGTAACTTGGCTAGAGGGAAAAAGGGGAACTCTGGCTTGTGACCGAGGCAGCAGTGCCCTTTATGGGACCGGGGCCACGCAGCCTCAGGGGACCCAGACCCCCTCCTCTGAGTCAGCTACCTCTCCGGGCCTAGGGCGAGCTCTGGCAGTGCCATGTGCCACGTGTGGATTCAGGCCTTCTTGCACCTCTTACTTGACCTGTGACCTAAACTCCCAAACGGGGAGAGGAACGGCTGTGCTCCCCATTGGGGGAGGCGGGGGTAGGACTGCCGGTGGTTAAGACACGGCCTGAGTCTTAGGTTCGAATCCAGTTCTGCCAGTAACTAGCAAGTTACGTAACCCCTCTGTGCCTTAGTTTCCTTATTTGTAAAACAGTGATGATTCTCGTACTCCCCTGGGAATTGTAGAACTTCTTGATTCAATAAACACCCGTATAATGCACCTACCACATGCTAGGTCCTGCATTAAGGGTTTGCAAATATTAACCAGTGTAATCTTTGCAGCAGCCCTCTGAGGCCGCTGCTACTTAGCTCCATTACACAGATGAGGAGACCGGGGCCCAGAGAGGTTAAGTAACTCAGGCTGCTGGTTGGTGGCAGGGCTGGGCTTTAGACCAGAAAGTCTGGCCTCAGCATCTGGGCTTGTTCCCACGGAGCTACATGTCGCTCTAGGTAGGGTAAGATGAGGTGCTGTCCTTTAGCAGGGTGAGCCCTATCCTGTTTTGCTTGGGACAATCCCAGGATACATTTGTAATCCTGGTATAATTATCAGTCATGCCCCACTTCAAGTCATTCCCCAGACTGTCTGTCCCATTCGGAGGATAGCTGATGGGGTCAGCTGATGTGTGGAGTACTTTGGACAGTCCCGGGAACACCGTGGGCACAGGATCCACGGGAACGATGGAGGGGGAGGTGACACAGCCATCACCACCAGCTTGGGTAGCCGGGGGGTTGCCGGAGTCACTGCAGAACAGAGATGTCCTCCTGCATCAGTTCATTCACCGACTGCGCTGGGCATCTCTCATATGCCAGGCATTCGCGGGTGTCGTGCTATGGGCTGGGGGTTCGTTGGGGGGGTGATGAGAAGGACACAGCCAGCAGCTCTGGAAGATGAAGTCACCCCCAAGACTCGCCCTTGTAAGAAATGCGAAGCATTACCCCCGTTCATAGTCCCCTTGCTTTGTTTGGCAAATTGTGACAATATGTCACCAGCCTAGCACATTCTGATTACCTGTTGTTTGAATTTAAAAAAAAAAAAAAGAAAAAGAAGCCGGCCAGAAAACAGCTTCTGGTTATGTGATCGGTATTTCGAAGTTTCCATTCCTGAGCCGGCCTCGGGGCAGGGCCAGTCCCCAGGCTGTATGGAGCCATTGCTGTCCTCAAGATGCCTGGTAATTGGTTTATCGTTGGTGCACACCCACTGCGCCCTGTCTCCCTGTCCTTAGATGTGTTTGCGGGATGTCGTGGGATGTGGCTTTCCCGGTGGATGTTTTATTAAAGACCTGCCCCAGTTCAGCACGTGCTAAATACGGTGGCTAAAGAACACAGGGCTCTGGGGTTGGGCGAACAGCTCACCCCTGTTTCCTCATTGGGAAGTCCCAAGTCCCAGGGAAAGAGGGCCGTTGGTCACCCTCCTCTGGCGTGAAGCCAGCCGTGGGTGACCACACCGGGCTCTGCTGTGTGTCAGCCAGTACGTTGCTTAGCCGCACTGAGCCTCAGTTTCCTCTCCTGCAGAAGAGGCTTTATTGGTACCCGTCTCACGGGGTCACTGTGAGGTATCAGTAATTTATGACGCCTCGCAAGTGGTGGTGAGCCCTGGTTCCTTACTGGTTATAAATTATCTTAAGATTTTCCTCCTGGTGCCGAGACAGTAGTTATTATCCTCTGGTTTCGGTGGACAACCAGGAAGCCTGCCCAGTCTGACCACCTTAACTCAGGGAGGGTGTCTGGAAGTGAATTCTGCATCTCGGCCCACTACCTTGTTCTCTGAGGCTGCCTGCAGCCTGTGGCCCCGTCCAGATCCCGCAGCCAGCCACTGGGCCTGTGTGTGATCACACCTGGCGGCGTGGTCTGTGTGCGTCATGTTTAAACCCTCACACGAAAATCCTTACTTTACAAATGGAGACTTGAGGCTTGAAAAGGTAAAATTATTTCCCCATAGTTAGAAAAATGTGAAGCTGGGGCTTGAGCCCACCTTTGTCTTGAGCCACAGACCGTGCCTCTGCAGTGTGGCCCGGGATCTGGGCCGATCTGCGAGGAGATGAGTACAGAGAGCGAGAATAAGGGTGTAGACACTTTTCTAGTCATTTAACATTGCAATGTTGTTTTTATTGTGTTTTTCAAAAGTATTGGTCTGCAATGGATTGGAAATTAAAAATAAAAGTGAAAACTGGTCTCTCACAACAGGTAGGTTAAGAAATGCTGCCGTAGACTGTGCTGTTTAACTCCTTGTATCAGCCAGTGAGGCTAGGTTATGCCGCAGTAGCAAACAGCCCTGCCCACCAGTAGCTTTACACAACCGAAGTTTATTTCTCCTTCGTGCTAAACATCCGGGGCACTTCAGCAGGGGCCTTGCTCGTCTCCGGAATACATGGGGCCCCGGGCTGGTGGAGGCCCCATCTCAACATATGTTTCCCCCATCAGGAAGGCAGGATAAGAGATGTGGCAACTTGTACATGGACCTGCAAGTGACACACGTCACTTTTGCCATTGCACTGGCTAGAGCGAGTCACACAGCCACACCTACAATTTAAGGAGGGGGGAAGCGGAGCCCCACCCTGTGCCTGGGTAAAGGAGGAGACCTGCGTGTTTGGGAACAGCCCTGCTACCACACTCCTGCCTGTTCCCGCTCTGGGTGTGACTGGTCCTCTGGGCCGGCCAGGCTCCCACAACCTCAGGGCTGCTGATTTTGTCCCACCATTTACACTCCGGTTTCCACAGGCAGCAGGGTCCGTGGGCCCAGGGCACCAGGTGAGGCCCTCTGGACTGGGTTCTGGGCCCTGCTGGAGGGTAGCTTTAGTGCTTTCTTGGTTTGGGAACTGAAAGTCTTGTCTACTTCCGCCAGGCTGTGCAAGGGAAGAAATGGTGAGCAGTGTCAGGAAGCCACTCTGACATGTTGGCCAAGATAATTTCCCTTCCCAGACCTCGGGGCTCTCCTTGGTGAAGTAGGGGCTGGTGTAAATCAGGAATAACATGAACTACTGTTGATTGGGTGCTTACTATGTGCTAGGCACCAGGCTGAGCCATTTGCACACATTTTCTCGATTCATCCTTCTGAAACCCTGACAGGTGGGACTGTTCTTAGCCTCATTTTATGGATGAGGCCACCAAGGCTCAGAGAGGTGAAGGAACTTCCTCTAGGTCGCACAGGTGGCTGAGCTGGGGCTGGATCCAGGTCTGTGTGATTCTGAGCTTGCACTCTGAACTGCTTTACTGAGTTGGGATCTCAGGAGATAGTGATGAGGCAGGCTCCCCGGAGAAATTTTGAACCCTTCAGAAAGCCCAGTGCAGTCTTGACATTTGTTCTTGAGACCTGGATCCTGGCTAAGTTAAGTTCAGCCACTTTATTACACAGGGAAACCTGATCCTTCCTTTTATTGACATTTACAATTTTTTTTTTTTTAAAAAACTGTCCTTGTGCTATGGAAATAGCATTGGAAAATGGAAATAAAAACGGAAAATGGAAATAAAAGTTGGTAATGGCTTCAGAACACGCACTGGGGGCAGGGGAGGTTTTCCAAATATAAAGATGATTAAGTGGGAGGAGAATAAAGTGGGTCTTTGAAGTCGAAGTGGCTCAAAGCCTTTTTTCTAAATGTGCCCTGAGATGCAGCCCCGTGGCCTGGCTCTTGGGGGTCTCGGGCACCTGCACTCTGCAGATTGAATGATGGGCCTCAAACTACTCCTCTCAAACAGGGTACGTGCAGCCCACGGGGAATCAGGAGTTCCAGAAACCATAGGCTAACTCGGTGTGTCTTCCCCACCTACCTGCTTGACTTGCCGATTCAGAGGGAGAAGGTTAAGTCTTGTAGCTAATCTATAATTGAAAACATGGCTCATCCTCTTGGAATGAGCATTTTACCTGATGGAGGGAAAGGTTAGGTGATTTCACTGGTGTGTAATTTGTAATATGTCACCCCTTTCTGGAAGCATCCATTTTAGAAGCAGACTTGGTGATGGGGAAGGTTTCAACAGCCTAACTAAGGAGTCATTTAAAATGTGAATTTGCTGTGAGAGCAGGCGCCGATATGGGGTGGAATGCAAAATCCACAAGCCTTCTTAGGATTAAACACAAGACTTGAGTGAGATTTCCTGATGGAGTGGGTGTGGGTTACTGAGTGTTTGCCTTCTTTATATTTGGGGTTCTTGGAGGCACAAGAGGCTTGGGATCTAGGGAGGGTTTGTAACGACAGCGTCAGTAGTGTTGAGGGCGTGCGTTGCGTCCTGTTGCTGCCCAGGACACCAGGCCAGCCTTGAGGATCTTTGAAGGACAGAAGTGGTCCCATCTCCAGAGGTAGCCTAGGTACACACAAGCAGATGCGTGCATATTTTTAGTTTCTGTTCTGTTTGTTTAAACAAATGACGGAATCCCGCACACCCGTTCCTGTATTATTTATTTCTGTCAGTACGGCTCCCTCGTTCTCTCTTTGTGGCTGCAGAGTATTCCCCTGTTTGGATTTGCAGAACCATTCCCTTATGATGGGTTTGTTTCCAGCCTTTTGCTGTTTCAAGTAATGCTGGCGGCGATCAGCCGCATACATATATCGTTGAGACGTGCAAGCTTGTCTCTGGGATAAATTCCTAGAAGTGGAGTAGCTGGGTCAAAGGTTACGCGCCTTTGGAATATTGAGAGACATTTCCGAACCGTGCTGCCCCGAGAGGGTGCCCCTGAGGGAGGTCTCAGGACAGTGTGTGGAGGCCTGGGGTGGCCTGTGGAGAGAGCAGGCACCAGGCTGGGCTGGGCCTCGTATCCGGGGGCCTGACATGTGCTTCGTCAACGATGCAACGTGGGTTGGGCAACGCTTAGGAGAACAAGTGTCACGGCCCAGAGCCAGCCTCCCTCGGTTCCGCCGGCCAGTTGCTTGCAAAATTCAGCACGTGATGCCTTCCTTCCGAAGGAATTTGGATACTTGCGATGTACAGCCCCCTTCTTGCTTGGTGTGAAGTCCCGCCTCTCCCAGGAATGAACTCTTTCATCCAACTCCGGTTCCCTTTCACTTTGCCTGAAGAGAAGCAGCTTTAATGATACGGAGGGAAATCATTACTTACTGTTTTTCAAAGAAAGATCGCCCTCCAGGGAGAAAAGCCAGCAGGCTCATACAAGTCTGCGAAGGTGACGCGTGCTCCCCACATGGCGGGCCCTTGTCCTGCCTCTGGGACGTCATTCTCACTGCGGTGGGCTTTTATTAGCTCCGTCCTGCAGAGCTGGTGCGGCCCTGGCAGGACCACCCAGCGTGTGTGCCTCCCCGCCTCTTGGGGTTTCGTCCCCGCCACCCAGGCCCTGGGCAGCGTGCAATGGAGGGAGCATGGCTTTGGAGATGGTCACTGGGTTTGAAACAGAGGCTCCCCTGCTTCCTGTCTGTGTCACCTCCGGCACCTCTCTGAACTTGAGCCTTGTCAGCACGAAAAATGGGAATGGCCTTCTTGATAGGGTGGGCAATCAGGGAGTCGCGGTCTGGCTGTCTTTCCCTCCTGCCCCGTTTGTCCATCTCCTCCCGTCATCCCGAGCAGGTCGGGCCAGTGTGGCCCCAGCACAGAGCATTTCCCTTGAGTCAGGTGGGGACACCTTTCGGGGTGGCTTCCGAACCCTGCCTGGACCGCCCAAGGGCATGGTCTGACCCGCTTTCTCTTGGGCACACCTGCCCCAGCTACATCTCTGTGGCTGGGTCTTACCCGGGACCCAGGACCCCAAAGAGCTGTCCTCCTGTCTCCCCTGACCAGATGGGCCGGGGCGTGGAAGTGAGATTGGTAAGACGGAATGGAATGGCCTGCCCACCTCTCTGGGAGGAGGCCTTTGGTCTGGAACTCCACCTAGAAGTTCTGCCCCGGAGGAACTTCGCCTAAATCGGATCTGGCTGGCAAACGCACCTCGTCTTCCGATCCGTTTACGTTACCCTTTCGGATGAGGGTGCCCTTTTACCTCTGATGGGCCGTTTGGCAGGAGCTGTCTAGCTGGGCTCTGCCTTCTCTCCCTAGCAGTGCCCTGTCGAGGCTTCGATGACGGGCACCGGCGTCCTTCCACCTTCTTCCTCCTGGAATTTATGGTTCTCAGGGTCCATTCGGGGACGAGGAGACACTGGCTCCTCACAACTGCGCAAGAGCTGCAGAGATCAGGTCCTTCGTTTGCCAGGGTGAGGACCCTGGAGCTCAGCTTAGAATGTGCTCAGGACAGGCACCTCGGGTCCAACATTCTCTCTGAAGATGATGTGAAAACCGGTAATGCTGGTGATGTTGCCACCTGACGTTACTATGGGCTAAGCCCTCAGTTTGGATTATATTTTGTAATCCTCGTAACAGTCTCCCGAGGAAGCACCATTGTGATTAGCTCCACTTAACAGAGAAGTAAACTGAGGTTTGGCAGTGAAGGGACACGTGCAGTCACGTGGCCAGCCAGTGACAACGCCAGGGTTTCAATCCTGGAGGCGAGATTCCAGGGCTGGCTGTCGTTGTTCCAACACCACCCCCCTGTGCTGCTGCCTCAGACCAGCCCGAGACTCATGGTTTTGTCTCTAATTAAAAGGAAAAAATAAATCAAACCTTTATTTTGGGAAATTTAAAAACATATACTGGTACCACAGAACAGTAAAGTGACCCCCTGCACACCCGTCACCATCTTCAGCAGTTACCAGCTCTGGGCCAGTCTTGTCCAGTAAGTCTCCCCCCGCCACTCCCCTCTCCCCCAGCCACGGAATTATCTGGAAGCAATTCCCTGACATCTTCTCACTTCATCAGGGATTACTTAAATAGGTATCTCTAAAAAATAAGGTATCTTTAAAAAAATAAATAGAAACGTAATGCCATTCTCCTGCCTAAGAAACTAACAATGATTCCTTGATGTCAAACGCCCTGTCATATTTCCCCATTTGTGTCATAAAATGATTTTGGTTGTGATTTGTTCAAAGAAGAATCCAAACATGGTCAGTACATCACGGTTGCTTAATATGTCTCTTAAGGGTTTTTAACTCTCTTTTGGAATCAGGTCATGTGTCTTGTGGAATTTTCCATCCCCCCAGTTTTGCCGATTGCTTCCTCGTGGTGTCATCGAGCTCGTTCCTCTGTACCCTGTATTCCCTGTAAATTTTCTGCACCTCCTGTGACTTTCTGGGTAGCTCGACACCTGTGCTGTCTAACACAACAGCCGCCGGCTTTGCTGCTAAGTTTTTAGTTGTCATCAGCGATCATGCTGGGGTGCGTTATTTCCTCAGGGATGCAGAGAGACGATAGTTTAAGTCTACCTTTCCTTCTTCATTTGTTAGATGGAATTACTCTAAAAAGGGCTTCACTTCATCAGCTACTTGTTTGTACTGAAGTTCCGTTTACACAGAAAAGGCAGGGAAGAAAGCTTCAGTCTTCTCCCGTATCGCCAAGTTTTAGAGCAATGAGCAATAAACCTTCCCAAGGTTTATTTAGACCTTTTTTTTACTATCAATGTGAATTCAGGGGTTTAAATTTGTACTTGATGTGTTTGAATCCAATGTAGTTACTCTTCTTTTTGATGTCGATTGTCCCACCTGTGGCCAGTGGGAGCCTCTGGCCTTGATTTTGGTTCCTCGACTAAACCCTTTGTGAATCTCCAAGTTCTCTCCTCTTTTCAGCTGATGGGAAGATTCCCTTTCTTCCAGAAGGAGTGGGGCCTGCCTGCATTCACCGCTGCTCACCAGGCCCGGAATGTAGGGGCTTCCTGCCAGAGGGCTATTCATAGGTGCCACCTTCCCCGCTGGCCTCGTTGCCAAGGTGCCAGCCAGAGGCTGGAGTGGAGGAGCCAGGCCAGCACTGCTGGCTCGGGCCCCACACATAGTAGGTGTTCCGGAAACGGCTGTCGAGCGAATGAAGGGACCGAAAGCTGATCTGTCACACCACCTGGCTGGACTGGGTTCCGCTCCACCCTGGGATTCTCCCGAGAGGCCAACTCGAAAATAGAGCTGGCCTTTGATTCCCTGTGGCCTTAGGACACCCTCCCAGGGCCAAGTGCGTGGGGAGCTGGGGTGAAACCTTCAGGGTCGCGCCGAGGGTGCTGATGTGGGAGCCGCCCGCCCTCCTGCGAGGGGCACTGGCCGGGGTGCGAGGGCCGGCTCTGACACTTCCCAGACCGGGCTGTCCCTGGGGGCCCAGGCAAAACTGGAGCCGGTCCCTGGCCCAGCGGCACGGCTCCAGCTCTCAGAGCCTCTGGGCATGGATTTCACTGCGCTGACTTGCAGCCTCTGCACTATTGTCAATATTTGCTCTGCTCCCCTTGCCCTGGCCGGGCTTGTCCCGAGTACCCAGCACAGTCATGGGCTCAAGGAAGGCTCTGTGGCCGGACCCCTAAATGGACTTCGGGGCTTTTCGTTGCTGCTGCTGGTTTAGAAAAACAAAAGAAAACAAAAAAAACCGGAAAAACGCTGCCAGCTTTGTTGATGTCCAGAGACTCTTGGTCCCCAGAATAATGTGTTTGTTTACGGAGAATGACTTCATGTATTTACTGTATAAGAGGCTAGAATCCGGTGAAACTTCTGGCCTATCTGAGGGTGGATTTGTGTGCGGATTTGTTGTGAGGAGGGCAGGTGTTCCGACCCATGCAGCCGAGGGGAGGGTGGGCAGGGAGGAAGAGAGTGACCAAGAAAGCTTCCCCTCTGGGGGACGTGTGACCACCCCCAGAGGATGAGGATGAGAGAAGTTTCCGGAAATGGAGCGAGGAGAGCGGCAGGGCAGACCAACCTGACCTTGGCCACAAGGCTGAGCCCGTGGGTCGGGAGTATAGTTCTGGAATGAGACCACCTAGGTCCCAACCTGCGTGGCTCCTTGTTAGCCTGTGACCCCTGGACAAGTGGCTTCACCTCCCTGAGCCTCCATTTCTTCATCCATAAAATGGGGAGCCTTTCACTTAGTTCCTGGCACGTAGCGGGTACCTGTAATGGATAGTGCGAGCAAGGTGGTTAATCGTGTGGGCTCTGGGGTGCCTGCGGACGAGTTCTGGCTCCGCCTGTTACAAACTGTGAGTTCATGGGTTTGTTTCTGAACTTCTCAGTGCCTCAGTCTCCTCACCTGTAAAATGGGTGTAATTATATTTCCTACCTCCCAGGCTTGTGAAGATTACGTGGCTTAAGAGATATGAAGTCCTTAGGATGACACCTGGCACGTGTCTGTGCTGAGTCAGTGCCAGCATTATTACTCTAGTTAATATTAATACAACTGTCTGTCCGAAGTGGCTGCCACGGGCCCAGAATGGGGCCCTTTGCTCCAGTGACAGGAGGTGCAGCGAATGGCTCACCCGAGGGTGATTGTTTGAGAACCAGGCACCATTTCAGTAAATTTCCCAGCAGACCTGGAGGGAGATCCTATCCTTCCCGTTTCCCAGAGCTGGAGCCCGAGCCCCGGGGGTGACCCGTAGCCACCCAGCCGGTTACTGGCAGAGCCGGGCAGCCGCAAAGCCCTCAGCCTCTTCCCCATGTCTTCTCCCAGCTAGACTGAAGCACAGGCTCTAGCAGAGAGAAACCTACTGGCAGTGGGCCTTTATTCTGAGCCAGGATGTGCCGGAGACCCTGAGCAGGATTTCAGGATTGACTGGGCAGGTAAGGCTGGATCCTCTCGCTTGCACTTGGAGGCCTCAAAGTGACTCACATTTTTTTTTTTTTCTTTTAAGATTTTTTTTTTTATATGGACAATTTTTTTAAAGTCTTTATTGAATTTTGTTACAATATTGCTTTTGTTTTATGTTTTGGTTGTTTGGCTGCAAGGCATGTGGGATCTCAGCTCCCCAGCCAGGGATTGAACCCACACCCCCTGCCCTGGAAGGCGAAGTCTTAACCACTGGGCCACCAGGCATGTCCCATGACTCACACTTTAAGTGAGTTCTGGTTCTTATCCCTGAACCTTTGAGGTCCCTCCCGCTTCACGGTGTGGAAATCAGCCTCCGCTGGATGGTACTGTTGTCTGTGGGGACGGGAGGGGAGGGGCGCGTGCAGTCCCAGCTCTGAGGCCAGGCAGGTGGGCACCCCTTGGCTGCTGTTTCAGAGAACACGCTATCGATCGGCTCTTGGATGTGGGGCACGCGGACCGGGCTCAGATAACGAGAGGCGGATTTCGTCAGTCTGAGAGCAGCGTCAGTGGCTATCGGGAAATCGATCGTAGGCTTGGAGGGCGTCTGATGCCATCTGGGCTCTATTTATGCTTTTAGGAGACGTGTCTCCTGCACCAGGTGCTACTCCAGGTACCAGAGTCTTAGCTGTGCTGGTCTGGACTTGCTGACTCCCGGTCCATTCCTTGCCCTTCCTCTCTCCCGCTGGGTGCTGGGGAGAGGGGGCGACCCTGCAGGCCACATGTCCCGAGTGCCTGTGTCACTGGGTTTGGCCAGTGGGAGGAGCCAGCGGAAGGCTGGAGGATTTCTCCCCCTCTCTGTCTCCGGAAGTCTCTGTGACAGCAGCTGCCCCTCCCCCGTGGCCCTGGCTTCCACTGGACAGGCTGTGGTTCTGTCCCCAGTCCCCGGGCGTCAGGACTGCCACTCCCTCCCTCTGTCTTTCCTGTCTAGGGGTGGTGGCAGCTTCCTGCTGCTGCTGATCTCCGGTTCTCCTCCGAGTCCCCCATTTGACTTCTCAGCTCTTCCATCCCTGTGTACCCATTTCCCTGCATTAATTAAGTCCCGCAGTTCAAACACCCTAGGGGCTTCTGTCTCTGGTTAGTTGCCTCTGATCCACCAGATGAAGACCCCCAGGGTCCCAGCTTCTGCGTGATTTCCAGTCTTGTCACCTGATTCAGGTCTCAGCCATAAATTCTTTTTCCCTCTGCCGTTTTCCACGCGCTGACTCTCCCCTCCTCAAGCTTCGGTCTGCCCATGCCTTTCCTCGGGGCCCGGGTTGTCATCTCAGCCTGCTTTCTCTTTCCTGCTTCCCCTGGGTGCTTGCTGAAGTGTAAAATCAAATCACGCTTCTCCTCGGAGCGTGCTTCTCAGTCTCCACCATCCTTCCCCGGCAGGGTCTCCGTCACGCTGACTGCATCTTCCTCCTGAGGAACGGCACTCCGACTGCCCGCTTGCTCTGGGCAGGCGTGTGCTCTTACCAGGCTTGGAATCTGTCCCCAGCGCCCCTCCCTGGACACTCTGAGGTCTGTCTTCCCCACTAGAGGAAGCTGGCCCTGCCTCCCCAGCCTGTGTGTCCCATGGATGACGGCACCCCGTGCTCACTCGGGGCTCAGGACTCCACGGGGCTGGGACCGGGTCTAGCTGTGTACCGCTGAGTCTGGGGGCCTGGCGTTAGGTACCAAAGCGTCTAGGTGTCTGTCCTAAAGAAGTTCTCCCTCGTGCGTCTAGAGGCATGCCCAAGGATGTGTAAGGGAGCAGAGTAAAAAGCTAGAGACGGCGTCCAGGTTTGTCAGTGAAGGACTCGGTCAGTACGTTTCAGTCCGTTGATCCTGTGGAGTATGATACACGATGAAAAAGAGTGAGGTTCATCTAAAATGCATTGCCGCAGAAAGATGCCCAAGACGTGCTGTTGTTTGAGACCCATTGTCAGACCAAAACATAAGGTATTTTTTTACATGCACATAAATGCCTAGAAAATGACTCCAAGGAAACACCCCCAAACTGGCAAAAGGGATTATCGCTGGGGAAGCCAGTGGGATTGAATCCAGGTGAAGCTGACTTTGTTGCTTTTCACCCTTCATATTTCTGGATTGTTGAGTTTTTATGACAACACTGTATTAATGTGTTAGCTACGTAGCTGTAAACTAAGTAATGGTGTATCGACGGAAAGACACCCCCATGTTTAAGCTAGTGTGTCCTAGGAAACTCCCCTCAAAACACTAGGAAGACTGGAAACATTTTCTCCAGAAGAAACATGGAACAGCCTTGTCTCTGTTGGGAATATATCGGAAACAGTCCCATCCTTCGGGAATGCCATTTTGGAGTTAAGTCTTCCCTGGAGACTTGGAGGATGCAGCTGTGGCACAAAGTTGGCTTAAAACATCTGTTTTCAACCTTGACCTCACATCACAACAATGGGAACCTCTTATAGTTGTTGGATTTTCTAGGAGAGTGGACATCAATGGATTTGTGGAATTTCTTTGCAGGCAAAGTAAATGAAAGGAGTTCCTTTGAATGCCCCCCTACCCTCACCCCACCATGGTTAACTCTGTTTGTGTGTGTGTGTGTGTGTGTGTGTGTGTGTTACCGGAGTGGAGGCGGGAGCAGGTAATGCAGCTCCTTGAGGACTTGCCATCCTTTGGAAGGCTTGAGTCAATGAGATGCTGTTTCCCAAGCCACCTTTGAAACCCCCATGGCTAAAGCCTGTGGATTATCTCATCCCTACATTTCCTGTTTGGCTCTCTCTTTGATCAGAAGATCGCTGAGCACAGAAAAATCTGTCGTGATTTTGAAAGCATGACCTGCCATCTGCGAAGGGCTCAGTTCACCTGGCTCACTGTCTGTCCCCTGAGCTTTTGACGCCACAGAGTTGGGAAGTGGAGAGAGGTGTCAGGGTCGTGAATCAAAACAATGGCTTTCTCATGGTGGACGGAATACAGGAAATGCGTGAACCTTTCAGGGACAGAAAGAGGGCACAGGCTTGGGAAGGGACCAGGCTGGGCCGCACCCCACCAGCTTGGCAAGAGGTCCAGAGGCCAGCCGTGGTTAAGGGAAGTGCGGATTCTGAGTCCCGCCTGTGTCCCAAGAGTGGCGCCGGGCTTGTGGCTCACACCATGGCGTTTATTTCTCAGCCAGCACTGTGCAGTGGGTGTTAGCGTCCTACCTTACTCACTAGCCAGCTGAGCTCAAACCGATTAAGTAACTGTGTACCTCCTTCCCGTGCTCTGTGTCTATGGATATTGATTTCAAAGTATGAGACAAAATCCCTGTAATTGCTGGTCCCACCACCACACTGGGCCTGCTTGCGTTTAACAGCAGAGCCTGGACCCCCAGAGAAAGTCCTAGCCCCGGCCTCCTAACTCAGATCTTACAGAGTACAGGAAGTGGTTTCTCTGGTCTGTTTTCCCACTCAGTGACAGCCCCGCTGGGCTTCCCAGCCCCCAGGGCACACGGGGAAACAGCACATGGCTGTTGGGAAAGGGAAAGGACTTTGACTGTGAAACCAGAGAGACCTGGCCGCAGTGCTGCATCTCCTACTCCCTGTCTCTGGGACCTTGGACAGGTCACTAACCCTCTCTGAGCCTCAGTTTGCTCATCTGTAAAGTGGGGCTGTAATGAGGCTCAGACCTTAGGCTAAGCCACATGAAATGGCCAGCATTTGGCCACTTTCACCCTACAAAAGGGCAATTTCACGTGGCTCTGCCGAGTCCTTACACCAGGGACGGGCTAGACTCTCGTTTCCTCCCTTCACGCCCTCAACCTTGAGGGCCCTGTCTCCCTGGACTGCAGTGAATGGGAAGTGGCTTCTGAAATCATTGCCTCCGAATGAAGAGGGAGCAGTGAAGTCTTGACTCCCTGGAAGGTCCCGTGTGCACGGAGGGGGCCGTTCACTGAAGCCATCATTAGGATCTGTGGAGGGGCTGCATGGGCGCAGCCGTGGGTGCTGACGCAGAGGCTCCTGTGAGGCCAAGCAGGGTCCTTTCAAACAGTGTCATGGGGTGGCAGGCGCAGCCCAGAGGGTTGGGAGGCCTCGGGAAGCTGTGCTGGCTGGCTGGGGTCTAATGTTTGTGTTTCAGCTGCGCGTGTGGTTGGCAAGCCGGTGGTCAAGAGCCCCGGCTCTGGAGTCTAGCTGGCCGAGTTTGAACCCCATGTCTGCCTCTTGGTTGCTCCGTGCCCTCAGACAAGTCATTTCACCTCTCTGCACCTCAGTTTCCTCATCTGTAGTAGTTTCTGCCTCACAGTCTCTGGGAGACACGTAAGATGCCTCATGTAAAGTATCTAGCACAATGCCTAGCACAAAGTAAGCCATCTCTGTGGAGTAGCTATGAATGTGTACTGGAAATAATACTTATTAAAAATCACCATTAGCCACTATTAATAAGTAGGGCCTGATTCATTGAACACTGCATTGGAGATAACAAAGGTGACCAGAATTTCTCAGGACCTGAGAGTCAGATTCAGACAGCCCTGCCCAGTGTGCTGTGTGACCTTGGACAGGTCATTTAACCTCTCTGAGCCTCATTCCCCTGTAAAATATGGGTAGGAAGTGGGACATTCGATTTATGAGCAGGGCTGTGAGGATGAAATCAGATGCTCCTTTTGGAAGGGCCTCTCCCAAGTGCCTAGTCTGCTGCAGGGGCTCCTGTAGGGAGCTTGTGGTCTTACTGTGGAAGCCCCTTGGTGTCACAGCTTGCTCTCTCCATTTGAGCTGTGGCCACGTGTGGAAAGAAGTACCTGTAGGGTTCTTTTCTTATGTATTTTACTCTGGAGATTTCTGCAGCTCAGGAACAGGAATGTACTTTAGAAAGGATTTAATTTGGGGGTAAATGAATTCTTGAGGAGCAGGATGACGGCTTTTAAACCCTGCTCTAATCGTTTCGGAAGGCTTCTGTCACTTCCCGGTGCCCGCGACTGTGGACCGCAGGACACTGTCAGCCCCAAGACCTTTTGCAGCAAGCCTTCCCGAGTGGCCTCTGCATCATTGCTTGCTGAGCGGATGGTACTGTGCAGTTGCCATGGTAGCAGCAGGATGTGGTTCCTATGGTGATGGTCGGCAGTGGCAGGAAGACAGCAGAGGTTTTAGTTATCCGGTGGCTCTGCATTCGCCACCCCCCTGAACAGCACAACACGAGCTGCCCCCACTGCCGCTCTGCTGTGTAAAATGGTTACTGCTGAGGTCGCCTCCCCCCCGCGAAACGTCAGTGCTGCTTCTTGGAAGGACTGGGCTGTACAGGGGTGTTTCTGCCTCCAGAAGGGGAGGGCCCTGAATGTCTGGGGCACCTCAGCTGGGGAGGGGGCTTCATGTGGACCCTGAAAGTAGCAGGTGGGGTCTGTGGGGAGCTGATCCAAAAAGCCCCTCCTGGTGGTTCCCTGGAGTGAACCAGAGAACCATGCAAGCTCCAAGTCCGTATTTTCCCATCCGAGTCCGCCTTTACTTGCAGGAGAAACCAGATGGTTTGTAAAACTCCTGCGGTACCTTGCATCCAGATTTCAGCATGGCCACGGTATGGGGGTCACGGGTTGTCCAGCACGTGATCCTTTCCTTCACTTGGAGGTTGGCTACGATCAGGGAAAGGAATAAAGTATCCTGAGTGTTTCTTTTCCCTTCTGGCATCTGAAATCTTACAGCTAGGAGTTCTCCGTAGAAAGGCAAGCGCATGATACAGTGAGACATAGCATACAGAATGTCATTTCTTTTTTATCTAAAGATGAGGGAGGGAGAGTGAGTAAGCAGGATTCTAGAGGCACTGTTACAATTTAAGAGGAAATCTGAAATTTAGGAGCTAAGTGTGGGCGGACACGGGGGCTGCTGGTTTCATTGTTGGACAACGCCGTCCATAAATTGCACATCCACCTTGATAAAGGCTTCCCAAGAGAAAGGAAATGTCTTTGCCTCGAGCTGAAATCCTGTCAACCTGGTGTGGCAACGCGATTCGCTCATGCCGTGCAGGCGCTCCGATTGGCGGTCGGTGCCGTCACTGGGTTTCCTGGGGTGTGATTGGTGGATCGGACCCTGCCATCAGAGCCGTGTTCCAGGTGGCCATACCTGGATTGAAACGGGCGAGATGGAGGGCTCAGTGCTGGTGCCTCCACTGCGGGACACCCAGAGCTCCTCAAGTGCCTGTCCCAGGAACATGGCCTCGTGGCCGGGCCCAGGGCCGAGCGGACCAACTCTTTTGACCTGAAGTAGCCAGAGGTCAGAGGAGTGCCTACTAGCTGAGCCGGGGAGCGCCCGACTCTGGGTTCTTTTTGGGAGGACTGCAGTTTAGTGAGCACTTTGAATGAACACTGCGTACTCTGGGAGACTTCTTTTTTTTTTTTTTTTTTAATTTATTTATTTTATTTATTTATTTTTGGCTGCGTTGGGTCTTCGTTGCTGAACGTGGGCTTTCTCTAGTTGCGGCGAGTAGGGGCTACTCTTAGTTGCGGTGCGCGGGCTTCTCATTGCAGTGGCCTCTCTTGTTGCGCAGCACGGGCCCTAGGCGTGCGGGCTTCAGTAGTTGCGGCACGCGGGCTCAGTAGTTGTGGCTCGCCGGCTCTAGAGCGCAGGGACAGAAGTTGCGGCACACGGGCTTAGTTGCTCCGAGACACGTGGGATCTTCCCGGACCAGGGATTGAACCCGTGTCCCCTGCATTGGCAGGCGGCTTCTCAACCACTGCGCCACCAGGGAAGCCCGAGACTTCTTCTTTTTGAATTTTGAGAATTAAAAAAGAAAAACACAATGTAGGATACATATACAATCAGTAGGATTCATTGCTTGACCACATACAGATATAGCAAGATGACATTCAGGTTAGCCAATAATCAAACAGAAAGCATCAAAGACTAATATCAAAAAACACATTTCTACCACCCAGAATTGACCATTGTTTATATTTTATCCTCTTTGCTTTGCCTTTTTAAGTGAAAGGAATAAGACACCATTGGAAAAGTGAATAATTACCTTGACCTGTAGCTCAGCACCCGCCTCCAGCTGCCCTTTATTATGAATTTGGTGTAGATCTTTCCATTAATTTCCATTTAAATACTTTTACACACACATGTAACCATAAACAGTATGTAGCATTGCTTTGCATATGTTTTTAAAATGTGCTTACCACTTGGCTTTTCCCCCCCTGCGCCATTTGCTCCCGGGTTTGGGATCTGTGTCTGTTGGTTCCTGTTTAGCTCACTTCTTTTCCCTGCTGCACAGTAACCCTGTGTTTGCCATCTTGTGCAGATAAACCTTGTCTTATAGAGGGGGACCTGGAGCCCGTGGTCACTCGGCTGCAAGATGGGCTTCATAACCCCACCCGCCCCCATGTTGGTGGGACTCCAAAGGCAGGGCGTCCCTCACGTCCCTGGCCCAGCAGCTGACGAATGCAGTCTGACGAATTCAGGTTCCCGAGTCACCCAGCTCAGCTGTGTTTGCCTAATCTAGGTCACTGCCAACCCCCTCCCTGAAAGAGCCCTGTGGCCTAGAGTGCCGTCTGAAAAGGAAATGCGATGACGGCGCTTTTGTTGGGAGAGAGCTGTGCCCATTTCCCTGACCACCCTCACCCCCTGGTTGGAGGCCCCGGCCGCGAGGTGGCAAAGGCAGCCTTGGGTGCCGGCGCCACTCTGCTGAGCACCCCGAGTTGCCTCCTGCACTGAGTCACCCTCAGGGAACCCTGACCTTTTGCTCAGGCGCAGCTCCCTCATCCAGGGAGCGTGGCCGTAAGGCTGACCCTCATCCCTCGCCTCTCTCCCAGGCGTCGGGACCCCTTGAACCAAAAGCCACCCCCTTGCACACTGGCAGAAACTTGCAGCTCCTGGTTTCTGAGTCATCGGTGTTTTCGCCAGGTGTGTGTGGTACGTGTGCCGGTACGTGGGCAGCCACCAGCAGGTACATGGATTTTTCAGTCCCTCTAACTGTGGCTCCCTCCGGCCCCACCTCTGCTGGCGGCCCCGGGGAGAACAGTGACCTGTGACTCGCCGGGGGAATCACAGCAGCCACGTGGAGACCTGAGAGCCCAGGCCCAGTGAATGCCACCGTCCCTCGCCTAAAAGGAAAGTCAGTTTTGCGGTCAGACAGAACTTGATTCTTCCAGTCGCCCAGCAGGTATTTACTGAGCCTCCTGAGCGCCTGCCCTGGGGATAGTGTGGCAAATGGAACAGAGACGGTGTCTGTCATGCTGGAGCCTGCTGCCCAGTGGGAGAGACAGTAAACGAGCACCAGGCAGATAACCACAGGGCCGGACCTGGGGCTCCTCTGTCAGCCCAGCCTGCCAGTCCTTGCCAGTGACCTCAGGTGAGGTCAGCTAAGTCCCCTGTGAGCACAGGCACAGTGCTCCAACCCCTGGGGGTTACGGAAGTCTCAGCAAGACGGCGTGACTGTCACCGTGCTGGGCGCGGCCCCAGTGCCTGATGCGTGGCAGCTGCACTTGTGACCACAGCCCTCTCTTACGGAAGTGGAGATTGAAGCCAGAGAGGTGAAGTGACCTGCCCACGGTGGTGCAGCAGCTCGCAATCCCAGGCCTGTGTAGCGGCCCGGCCCCCAGCCACAGGGGAGGCTGTTCCTCTTTTCACAGAGCCAGTGCCCTCCATGTTCTACAGGGAGTGGTTTGTTTTTTTAAAAAAATTAATTAATTAATGTATGATTTGTTCATTTATGATCGTGGTCAAATATACATAACGTAAAGTTTACCATCCTAGCCATTTTTAAGTGTACAGTTCTGTGGCATTAAGTACGTTCACATTGCTACTGTCCTTCTCCAGAATTTTTTCATCTTCCCAGACTGAAACTGTCCCTAGTAAACACCTAACTTCACATTCTCCCTACCCCCAGGTCCCTGTAACCACGTACTCGCGATACTTTCTGTCTCTAGATATCTGACTACTCGAGGTCTCTCATGTGAATGGAATCAGACAGTGGTTGTATTTTTGTGTCTGGCTTATCTCACTTAGCATAATGTCCTCAAGGTTTCTCCATGTTGTAACATGTCAGAATTTCCTTTCTAAGGCTGAATAATATTCGTGTGTGTGTGTGTGTGCACGCACGTGTGTGCACACACCACATTTTGTTCATCCACTCATCTGTCAGTGGACATTTGGGTTGTTTGCAGCTTTTAGTGAATGGGGGTAGCTCTGTTGTGCACGTTGGTGTACAAGTATCTGTTTGAGTCTCTCCTTTCAACTGTCACTTCGTTTGTGTGTACATGTAGGTGCAGGGAGCATTTTATCATCAGGAATAAAATAAAAGGAACAAAAAGGAAAAGTCCTAACTTCCAGGAGTTCTTATCCTCAGGCCCATGGATAGAATTCAGGGTATCTGTGAACCTGGATATGGAAAAAAAAAAAATGACAGCTTTTTATTGTCACTGACCTGTAACTGACATGAAGCATTTCCTTCGAGAATGACTGTAGACAATGCTGCGGTGGCAATGTTAGCAGTACCTGTGACACAGTCACTAACAGAAATCCCAGATGTTTTCAGATACCGTTCCTGCCATTGTAGATACCTTGGAATATCGTTATCTTTGTCACTACTCCAAAGTTACGGTAGCTATCACACCTACGGCTAGATCTTGTTATTTAATGCAGTAAAGAAGTTATCTTTTGCTCTATCACAAATTTTAAGAAATATTTTGATAACCATATTTCACTATGATCCATATGTCACTAGGTTCCCTTGCGATCCTAGGAATTTCTTTTGTCCGTTTCAAAAGTTTATTGTGGGACTTCCCTGGCGGTCCACTGGCTTCCACGCTTTCATCGCAGTGGGCATGGGTTCGATCCCTGGTCGGGAAACTAAGATCCTGCATGCCGCACGGTGTGGCCAAAAAATAAAGTAAACGTGTACTTTTTAAAAATAATAAATAAAATAAAAAATAAAAAGTTTATTCTAAGAAGAGGTCCAGAGTCACCAGACAGCCAAGGGCTCCAAGGCACAAAAAAGGTTAAGAGGCCTGAGCATCTTCCCCTGCCCACGAGTACACACAGGCCCCCTCTTCTCAGGAGGTACCCCCTCTCCCACTGCAGGCCCAACAGTGCAGGATCCAGCCCACCAGACGGAGTAGGTTTACATTATTGCTTCCAGGCAGCTCCGTGGAGGAGAATCAGAGTTTCTTTGGAGGGGTGGTCAGGCATCCTGGGCCCTCAATGATTTTCAGCCGCTCCCTACCCCACAAAACTGAGAAGAGAAATTTCACTTCATAATTATGGGAATCTTCTCTGTTTCCGGGATGGCTCTGGACATGTTTTGAGTCCGTCTGGGCTCCCAGGAGTGAGCACACAGGGGCGTGCGCCCTGCAGCCTTGGGACTGGGTCCACTGGAGGACGCAGCCTGCAGGGTGATGGTACAGTTTGGACAGCGCAAGGCCAGACGGGTCTGAGCGCGAAGAGGAACGTATTTCCTTAGTTTTTGCCCACTTCACGACATCTCCATTCTCCAGCTCATCAGCCCAAAGTGGGACTGGGGGCGGGGGGGGGGGCGGTGGAGGGAGCAAGGTGATGGGGCCTGGGGTGGTGGTGGTGGCCGGAGTCGGGGGAGGTAGGTTTGCAGACGGCCCTGGCTTGGTGAAGAGCTGTGGTGGGGAAGGCCGGGCTGTGTTCTTTGAGAAACTTTGGCTTTATGGCCTGCATGTTAAAATATTATTATTGGGCTTCTCTGGTGGCGCAGTGGTTGAGAGTCCGCCTGCCGATGCAGGAGACACGGGTTTGTGCCCCGGTCCGGGAAGATCCCACATGCCGCGGAGCGGCTGGGCCCGTGAGGCATGGCCGCTGAGCCTGCGTGTCCGGAGCCTGTGCTCCGCAACGGGAGAGGCCACAACAGTGAGAGGCCCGCGTACCACACACACACAAAAATATTATTGAACACTAATACCGAGGCCTGGTGGATGGCTAGAGGAATGGATAGAGAGCTGAAAAAGCAGGAGTCGTAAAATGTTCTTTGTAGCATCTAACTGGTGAATGTATGAGTATCCACTGTAAGAGCCTTTCAACATTTTTCTTCTTTCGTTTTGTTTTCTTTTTTTTTTAATTTATTTTAAAAAAATTTTTGGCTGCGTTGGGTCTTCACTGCTGCACACAGGCTTTCTCTAGTTGTGGCAAGCAGGGCCTACTGTTCGTTGCAGCGCGCAGGCTTCTCGTTGCGGTGGCTTCTCTTGTTGCGGAGCACGGGCTCTAGGCATTCGGGCTTCAGTAGTTGCGACACACGGGCTCAGTTGCTCCGCGGCATGTGGGATCTTCCCAGACCAGGGCTCCAACCCGTGTCCCCTGCATTGGCAGGTGGACTCTCAACCACTGCGCCACCAGGGAAGCCCCAGAAGCTGCATCTTAACACTGTCTCCGGATGGGCCCAGTGAGGGAGGGTGATGGGAGAGAGTGGGCATCTGGTTTCCCTGATGGAGGAAGACAGGTGAGCGGTGCCGGGGGCGCTGAGTGAACCTCAGGCCACCAGGTGTGAGGTCAGGTGGGAGATACAGCTCTGGAGGGGTCAGCAGGCAGATTAGGCAGGGCCTAACGGCCCTCCAAGGGGCACTGGGACAGCATTTATATGGGGCAGTAGGACAGACTAATGCCCCCCAAAGATGTCCACATCCTAACCCCCAGAACCTGTGACTATGTGACCTGACATGGCAAAAGGGACTCTGAGATGTGATTGAGTTAAGGATCTTGTGATGGAGAAGGTATCCTGGGTTATCCAGATGGGTTCTGTGTAGTCACAGGGATACTTGTAAGAGAAGGGGGAGGCAGAAGAGACAGGGTCAGAGGTGGAGACTGTGAGAACAGAGCAGAGGTGAGAGTGATGCTGCCACCAGCTTTGCAGATGGAGGAAGGGGCCACAAGACAAAGAGTGTGAGCGCCTCTAGAAGCTGGAAAAGGCCATCAGACAGTCTCCCCCCGAGCCTCCAGGAGGAGTGCAGCCCTGCCGACACCTTGGTTTGGGCCCTCTGAGACCTATTTTGGACTTCTGGCCTCCAGAACTGTAAGAGAATACATTTGTGTTGTTTTAAGGCACCAAGTTATAGATGTCGCTGCAGCAGCCTCAGGAAACTGACACGCTGGTTAACGTGTGGGGTCATCTGAAAACCTTTGTACGAGGATCTGGGTTAGGGGTGCAGGACTTTTTGGCCAGGGACGGTAAGACCATCACCATTTCCTGAAAACCTTCTTAGAGAGTCCCTCTTCCATCCAGTGTTCTTGGTAGATAAATTGTTGTTCCATTTAAGGCCAGAGGGAAATTAACCTCATTTAGTATCAAGGTGACTCACTGATCCCGATGCATGCTTACCCGGGACCCATGTGTTAGGATGTTGGAACCTCCTTTCTAGGGGATTCTGATAATACATCACCCCAAGCAAATACGATGTGAACTGGACCCCGCTCTGGGGTGAAAAATCCCAGCGAAAATGGCAGATCCCTTAGGGACCTTGATGGATTTCCTGTTACTCATTCTCCCGTCTGCTGAGCGGGAAGGTGGGGTGTGTAGTATCACCGTAACCTGTACTTCCCTAAAGTCAAACAGATTTCTCTAGGTGGGAGTATTCCTCTTTGGTGCGATCGGTGCGGCCCGTCTGACTCAGCGGCTCCCCCAGCAGCGCCTTCTGCAGCTGACACCCTGACAATCCTCTAGAATTTCCTGCCTTCTGCTCACAAAAGCCTCCTTCCCCCGAGAACAGAGCAGAGCCTCTCCCGCCCCGCCTCCCTCCCACGGCTCTCCCTGAGCCGGGGCCTATGTGACTGCTACCTCCAAGACGTCTGTGTCACCAGGAGATGTTGATGTCACCCAGCGATGGAGCCAGGAGCCTCCTCCAGTCACTACCCATAAGGGCATCTCTAGGTGGGATTGAGTACCGGCACTGTGCCCTCCTTTACATATACGTTACCTTATTTAGCACTACAACTCCTGCATTAAATGTTTTATCCTAACACCTCCGGGTTAGTAAGTGGAAAAGCTGAACCTGGCACCCGGCACATTTACCCACTCACGTCCCTTCTAAGTGTTGAACTTGGGACATTAGCCACTGGCTGATGTCAGCTTGCTCTAATACCATTACCACTGTCGTGAGTTGGATTGCGTCCCTGAAAAAGATCTGTTCACGTCCTAACCTCCAGTACCTGGGAATGGGACCTTATTTGGAGACAGGGCCTTTGCAAATATAGTCAAGCTCAGGTTCGCTCTCCAACCTTCGCTTGGAGAACCGGGTTCATTGGGTTCAGGAATCGTTTCCTCTCCTTCCAAGTTAACTGATTTCAAGAGCTCAAACCATGTCGTGGCTTTTCCCAGACTGGCTGATTCAAACCATGCCACAGCCAGGAAAGGAAAAAAAAAACAAAAAACCAGATTATTGACTAAGAAACATTCATTTCTGTTGCAAATTACTAGTTGGGGCTAGTTGTTGATTATCTCACCTCTGTTGCCATTTGTATTTAGAAATAGCTTATAAATTTGCTTACGTGGGTCTGGTTTGTCCTCTAAAATGAAACGATTGCACTGCACGTAGTTCTAAAACCATACTGTGATTGGATAGCTTCCATTTCGTGGATCTCCACCTCTGTCAGGCACAACCCTGGGTACTTTACTTACGTTACCTGTGGCTTTCACAGTAATCTGGTGAGCTCCAGATGAGGAAACTGAGGCCAGGACAGCTAAGGAAGTTAGGAGCCCGAGGTCGTGCAGCTCATGCCTGTGCGAGCTGGCTTCCAAACCGCAGTCTTTGGCCTCAAGAGTCTGTTCTGCCCTGCCTGCCTTCCTGCTAACTGCAGACACCTTCGTAATTAGGTGGCAGAGAAGAACAAGCACAGGGTGTTCACGTTTAGATGTGCGTTTGGCAGGAGAGCGTGTGGTGTGAGTGCATGCTTGTGCAGCAGGCCATTGCGTGCATATAAGTGTCTTCAAGAATGTCAGCCGTCACCAATTTTGAAAAAGTTCCTAAATGACCTCTCCTGGCAGACCAATAAGTTGAGCCCAACAGATGAACCACTGGGCTTTACTCGCAGTCTCTTCAAGTACCTTTTAAATCCCACAAATAGCCCTGTGCTTCCCCAGGGACCGGGGCTGGCTGTCCTCAGCTCAGTCCTGCAGATCGAAGGAGGCCCCCTCCGCTTGTCCAGTGGCTGAGTCAGGAGAAGCTCCCCCGGGGCCAGAGGAAAGGCGAGGTGATGCTCTGGGACCCAGTACTATGAGGTGGGTGGGAGGTGGGTCGGCAGGTCCCAGGGCTTTTCACCCCCAGCCCATGAAGGAGGGTGGAGGTGGGGCATCCAGTGCCAGGCTCCATGCCCTTTTTCCGTAGTGCCATCCACGTCTGGCTGGTCTCTCAATGATTAACCGTGTGACCTTGGGCACACCACGTGGCCTCCCGGGCCGTCAGCAAAGGCAGTGTGGCCTGCGAGCTCACCTCATTGCTTACACTGGGGCTGACCTGGGCTGCCGCCTTGGACACGCCCGGCGATGCACCTGGAGGCCTTTGCCCTGGCTGGTCCCTCTGTTTGCATCTTGGACTAAATATCCACACCGCCAGCTCCCTCACTTCTTTTTGATCTTTACCCAGAAGTCACCTAATCAGGTTTCCTCGGCTATCCCGTCTAAGCTGTTGACACCCACCCCACCGCCGCAACGTTTTAGCTACTTCTCGTTCTCTGCCTTATTTTTTCTCCTTAGCACTTGCCATAATCTAACAGACTATGCATTTGTTATCCGTTTTGTTTATTTTCTCCTCCTGCTAGAAAGGCAGGGACTTTTGTTTGTCTTCTCTCCCCCCACTGCTGTATACCCAGCATTTAGAACAGGGCTCTGTGCTTGTAGATGCTCGATAAATACCTTTTGAGTGAATGAATGAATGAATAAGTGAATCTATTTAACTTCGCAGAGCCTCACTTTGCTCATTGGAGTGAAGTCTGCCTACTAAGTATGCAGTAGGCATTCACAAAGTGATAGATACTCACTAAGTGACAGCTTCTGTTATTTATATTATCATTCTGTGCTTTATCTTTAAAATCAAGGGGCTACAGCTGAAGGTTCTCCAGAGCATGAGCTGGGGCTGAGCCAGTGCGGGACAGCAGGGAAGTGCTAGTTTGAAGGCAGGGAGGACCCCACCACCACCACCCCCGCCATCAACCTTGAGCATCAGGGGCATCCTCTGGGCAGCCGGAGGGGGAAGGAAGATCCTGGAGACGAGCGTTTCCTTTTTCCTGCTGTCTCATTCCAGGCAGGGCAGGAGAGGGGTCCCGTGGAAGCTCCGCTCACAGCTCCACTGCCCCCCTTATGTGGGTCTGTCTATCTCCACCAGGCTGGGGCTGGGGCGCCTGTCTCTGTCAGGATTCCTGCACCTGGGCACGTCCCGGGCAGCCTGTGGTCAGCTGTGTCTCTTGGCCAGGACTTTCAGGAATGCACCCTTTTGACCACACAAGCAAGGCCACACATGCCTGATTATAGTGAACTCTGAACTCTTAAGGAGCATGAACCTCGCGTGGTACCCTCTGTAAGGATTGGCTACCTTAAATCTCATTCACTCCCCTCGCTTCATGAGTTTGTTATTAACTATTTGCATTTGTGTTGTGCATTGTTTAGATTCCTTATGTTTTATTTTTAATTGGAGTATATGCCTTTTTTTAAAAAAAGTAGTTTATAAGGGTTTCATTTTCCATATAGAAAAATTGTTAATCTTTTTTCAAATCAGATATGTAGCGATTGTTACCCCTGCCCACTTATCTTTTTCTCTGGCTTCTTAATTTCGTGTGAGGTACTTACTGACATATAGAAGTTTCACATTTTTCTGTGGTTGGATCTCAGTGTCTTAATCCATGGCTTGTTAATGAACTGTCTTAGTGGTTTATAAAAGTTCTTCCAAATTTCAAGATTGAGCAGACATTCCCCATTGTTGTTTGTTTGTTTTTTTTAACATATAACTGTAAAATTAATCTAGAGTTAATTTTTGGTATAAGGTGTGAGGCTGTTCTTTCCCTCCAAATAGTTAACTGATTGTCCAGTATTATTCAATGAGTAATGTTCCCTTTTCCACTGCTTTAAAATATCCCTATATCGTATGCTAAAAAAATCAAATATGTGCTGAAGTCTCTTTTAGGCTTCCTGTTAGTTGCTACTGATTTACTATCCTTGCTTCAGCGCTGTACTGTTTTAGTTATTGTAGATTCATAGTGTTGTAAAGTTAAACGCCTTCATTTTAAAGATCAAGGAACCGAGGTACAGAGAGGTCAAGTAACTTTCCCAAAGTCACACAGCTAATTGGGGTCTCCAAATCTCATATGCGTATAATTTCCAGTGTATTTAACCTTCTTGTAGGTGTTGTCTCATGATGGCTTTCTGTGCTTCTTATGTATTATTATCACTTTTGCTCATGGCATATCACGGACATGGTTTTTTGTTGTTGTTCCCACAGCCTTAGTAAGTTCTGTCTCTCCTAAGCAGAGCTAGCCCTTAGTATCTGCTAAAATTAACAAGAATGAGATCAGATGTGAATTTCCTAGTACCGTGTCTGGCACATAAAAGCCCTTAATCTATTAATAATAGTACAGTTATTATTATTTCCATCAGTGTCACTGACTTTCTGTAAGGTACGTTTTTACTTCACACCTTTCACCTCTGAGCAGAATTCATAGTAAATGCACTGTAGTCATATGTCCTTGAGTTTTCAGGATACTCCCAATGGCCAGTGTTGGACCCTGATGTCCACCTCCCCCTCCATCCAATAAATTACTCAGATGGTCCCACACTCTCAGTGGGCTAACAAGCTCTTGCAGTGATAAGAAATCATACACTTGAGCAGGGACTCGAGGTCAATCTGTGTCTCCCCCAGAGTCGTGCCACCCGAGGGCCAGAGAACCTCAGCGATGGGGGACCTCGTGTCTGCAGTGTCCCAGGCACTTCTGGATCAACGGAAGTGGATCCTGTGCAGGATAAGCTCGTGGGCAGGGACTCAAAGCACCCCTACCGCAAGGTCTGCAGTGCAGCTATAATTGGCCAACGCAAAGATGAATTTCCCTGTAAAAATTCTGAAATTAGGTACCTGTTAAGTTACTTTCATATTACACATAGGAGAGACCAGGTTCCGTGAAATAACTGGTTCCTCGAACCTGTTGGAGGGTGAAGGCACTTGGAAGGTGCTCCCCAACTTTGTTGCTGATGTCGCTTTCTTTTTTTTTCTTTTTAATAAATTTATTTATTTATGGCTGCATTGCTGCACACAGGCTTTCTCTAGTTGTGGCGAGCGGGGGCTACTCTTAGTTGCAATGCACAGGCTTCTCATTGCTGTGGCTTCTCTTGTTGCGGAGCACGGGCTCTAGGCACGCGGGCTTCAGTAGTTGTGGCACGTGAGCTCAGTAGTTGTGGCTCGCGGGCTCTAGAACGCAGGCTCGGTAGTTGTGTTGCACGGGCTTACTTGCTGTGCGGCATGTGGGATCTTCCCAGACCAGGGCTCGAACCCGTATCCCCTGCATTGGCAGGCGGATCCTTAACCACTGCGCCACCAGGGAAGTCCCTGAAGTCGCTTTCTTGCACGTGGACAGAGGTGCGTCCCCTCTGAGTGCCTGGACTCTGGAATGTGGGTTGATATTAACCGTCATGTGGAAGCCGTTCTGGGTCACGCTCTGTAGGAACCCATGCTTGGCGGTTCCTTGGCTTGGAAAGAGGTGGCCTTGATTTGGAACTGAGTCAAGAGTGAGCTTTCGTGGGGACTTGCCTGGTGGCGCAGTGGTTAAGAATCCGCCTGCCAATGCAGGGGACATGGGTTCGAGCCCTGGTCCGGGAAGATCCCACATGCTGCAAAGCAACTAAGCCTGTGCGCCACAACTACTGAAGCCCGTGTGCCACAACTACTGAAGCCCACGTGCCTAGAGCCCGTGCTCCGCAACAAAGACTAGCCCCCGCTCACCGTAACTAGAGAAAGCCTGCGCGCAGCAACGAAGACCCAACGTGCCAAAAATAAATAAATAGATTTATTAAAAAAAAAAGAAGAGTGAGCTTTCAGCCAAAGGGAGAGGGGTGGTGTCACCTGAGAGGTGGTCAGTCACAAGTGTGGTTGTTGAACCTCTCATCCCCTCTGCTTAGAACCAAGACGTCCCCCTGCCCCATCCTGCACTTGTGTCCAGGGGGATGAGGACGAGCTCTGGGAAACAATGAGGGGAAAAGAGGAGGGAGGGCGAGTGTAATTAGGGATGGGACTGCCTGGGACACTGTATTGAGAAGGATTCTGGGGCTTGATTTAAGCTCAGCAGGAAAAAGGGCTGAAATCTAGATACTTCCATGTGGGGAAGAGGGGCGGTGGTGTCTCTTAGAAACACACGAATCCACAGAGACACACAATAAAACTGGGCTAGAAAGACACTTCACAAAGGGGAGCAGCTAGACCATGAAGCCTAGATAAAAGTTATTTATTGTCATTTAGTTTTATGATTAGGAAATCTGAATCTAAAATATTCAAAGTGTAGAAAAATAGAAAAAGAAAAGCATCAGGATTTCTGCTCCTCAGAACAATAATTGCTGTTGTCTGTGGCTCCTTTTCCTACTCTTTGTCTAAGTCCCTGCGTGTTTCAACATACTTTTCCAAATACATGAAAATGTGTATCCTGTGTTCTCTTTTAACGGCTATTGCTATATATTCATTTTTTCCATGCCTCAAGGCAAGCGTTTTGAAACATAGAAGCCCCAGGGTGCAACTTGGTGCCTCTCTCACAAGTCACTAACTCTGGGGCTTTATAGATTCATCTTCAGGATTAGAATATTCCCTTATAGTTCATCTCTTTTTTTTTTTCTTTTTCTAGTTGTGGTAAAATACACACAATGTAAAATTTATCATCTTAACCGTTTTAAAGTATACAGTTCCGTGGTGCTAAGTATATTTACGTTGCTGTGCAGCTGATCTCCAAAACTTGATCATTCATCTTAAATGAAGTCCTGGAGCTGACCTCAGGATGGGCACCTAGTTCACGACCTTCGGGTGAGGTGGATAGAATTTAGGGCAGGAAGGGAAAGGAGAAGCAGCACGGGCAGAGACCTCTGCAGTAGGTCTATTATCTCCCCAGTACCTCCCATTTCACAGATGATGAAACTGAGGCACAGATTGTCCTTCATTGCTTTTTTTTTTTTTTTTTTAGTAAATGTTATTTAAATATATATCCAGAAATATGCACAGATACTGTACCGCTCAGTGAATTTTTGCCAACTAAACACATCTGTGTAACCAGCACTCAAATCAAGAAGCAGGCCAGCCCTCCGCGTGTCCTCAACCCCAGGGGTAACTGCTCGCCTGACCTTCATTAGCATCCAGTAGTCTTGTCCGTCCCCGAGCTTCACACCCGTGCATTCAGCGTGTACGGTCTTGTCTGGCAACTTTTGTATATGTGATGTTTGTGTGACTTACACAAGCAGCTTGTTGGAGACCGCGGAGCCAGTCGGAGGCAGACCTGGGATGCAGACTCGGGTCTGCCCCATCTGCTCCACCGTCCTGCCTTTCAGGGGGCACGTGAGAGTGACAGTTGGCCTGGGGTGCGGGGGGATCCTGAGAAATAAAGTTGGATTGAAGTGGCCAGCTCGGGAGTTTCGTGAATGTTCAGTGGAGGAATTAGACATGAGTGTTCCAGGAACAGCTTATGTTGATTAGCGAAGTGACCTGTGTTGTTCTGTGTGACAGTGAGACCCTGAGAGATGCCTGGAGGGAGCACAGGGCAAAGGTCAACCAAAGGAGTGACTGAGGATTCCCAGAGAAGCGTAGGGTGAGTGTGGGAATTGGGTGTGTCAGGGAGGAGAAGAGACCAGGTGTTCTGGATCGAACAGTAACAGTAATAACTTTTTAAAAAATGGTTATTTTATTCAGAGTGGCTGCTTTTTAATGACGCTGTCTTAATTTCCTCTTGAACCTGTTTCATCTATAATCATCCAACATTGATATTTATTTTGTTCCTTTAATTTGAATGTATTCTTAAAGCTATTGCCAATAGTTCACTGCTGCTGAAGGTAATTCAGACGAGGCGCTACCACGAAAGTATCATAGAAAACACGATCGATGCGTTATACCTGTGATCTGGTGTAATACACACGGTACTGTAAACTGTTTTAGTCCATTAAGAAGTGAGCATCCTAGAACGTGAATAGCAGTGATACTTGACACTTGCCAGGGGACACTTAAATAAGCACGTTACGCATTTCATTGCATCCCTGCCACAACCCTGTGAGGCAGGTACCACCGCTGTGCCCATTTTCAGATGAGAAAACTGAGGCTGGCCAGGTGAGATGACTTTCCCTAGATCAGGTGTCTGGAAGGAGGAGGGGTGGGACCGGGACCGTCTGGTTCTCAGAACTTCACTTGTAAACCCCCACGCTCTGAGACCTGCCCACAGAACTCATGGAGTCAGCATTGGGCCCTCCGGCTTCCGGGAACCTGAGCGGGGTAAACACTGAGAGAAGGCTTCCTATCCGACTGCGAGGGGTTGTTGGGACCCGGTGGAAACACGGCCGAAACCAGTTTCATCATCGCTGGTGGACGTGTGGTGGGTTAGCTGGAGCTTTTTCAGAGGATCTGCTTGAGGCTGGCACGTATCTCCATATTCCTACTTCGTAAACTGAGTAAACTGATAACTGCAACTTAAAAAGAGCCTGGTGTGGGGAGGAAGTTGATTTCATTACCATTTTATAAGATTTTCTTGGTCTGGTCTTGATCCTGTGGATTTCTCTTGGTTGCAGTAATTTTGGGGTGGTGATCTATCCCCTGCCATTTAAGCCGATTCCCCTGAAACTCAGTGCTCGCAAAAGAGCGTGTTAGCATAGCCTCATGCCAAGAAAACAGAAAAAGGTGGAAATAGCGTGTGACATCTCCAACTAAGACCATGAGATGATCTTGGATGATGATTCGATTATCCGAATTTTTTTTCACAGGCAAGTTGATTCCTTCTAAGATCATTAATTTTATCCATATCCAGTGGAAATTGCGTTCATTTTAAATTAAAATGAAAGAAATGGTGTCCATCTCTTTTTGAAGAGAAAAGATTATATTTGATTAATAGAAGCCTTAATCTATTAAAGCTTATATAATCAGTCTGTTTACCAGTTCATCATGGGTCAGGACAACAGTATTTATATTCATACACATAGGAAATTCAATTAGATAATGGAGAGGAAGAGCACACACTGAAGGGACGTGATTGCCCTGCATTCAGGCAGCCTAGATTCTCCGGTTCATCCGAATGTCATATTAGCTGGGGAGATCCCTTTTGTGACGCAGAACCTTGCAGCAAAACAGTTGGGTGTAGCCGCCTGGGAGGAAGAAATGCTTGCAGCAGGGATCTTCCAAGCAGGCGTCTCAATTGCACAGAAAACCATTTTGGGAATGTTTCCGTAAGCCCAGCAGTGTGAGGGTCTGTGCAGCACGGTGAGAGGGTTTTTAACCAGGTACCCTTGATCATGATGGGTGGGGACAGCTGCAGAGGGTCTAGCTGTTCTAGGGGGCCTGACACGCACGTTGGTGAGGCCCACGGTGCTGGAAGAAAATGAGGGCCACGTTGGAAGCACAGGCTGCAAAACCAGTGTTTTTTCAGCTGGGCATGGACGGCACGTGCATGATGAAATGCCACCCTCCTGCTCAGGAATCCTGCTCAGGTTCCCCCAGTGTGTTTAGGAAACCTTCATAATTCTTGACCTGGGCCTCACGGCTACATATGATTCCGTCCAGACCCATCTCTGCCACCTCTTCACGCACTGTGGGGTTCACTTCCCTGGCCCCATCCAGGGAGTCCTTTGCTCAGCCAGGCCAGCCTTCTGATCATCTGGGTGCACGCTGTCCTCGTTGCAAAGGCCATCCTCTCTCCCACCTTCACTCCCTCCCTCCTGAGTCCCCACCGGTTCTCAGCTTCAGTGCCCTCTCCCCAGGGGCCCCTTCACGGGCCTCCCCCAGCCGCCAGGATCGGCTAGGTCGTTCTCTTTAAGGGCTTTATAGCACGAACACAGTTCCCATGGAATCATTTGTCCGTTGGTGGTTTTGTGTCCTGTGTGCTGGGACACAGTCTCCAAGTTCACAGCCAGCCCCCGGGTCCGAGTGCCGTGCCTCACGTGAACGGGGGACCCACAGATCACTGGGGGGTGAATGATGGGCACAAACGTTTGCAGTGTAAAGAGGCCGAAAGTAGTTGTCTAACTTGCAGAATAATCTCAGCCACCTTGAAAGCTCCCTTTGAGTGCTCCTTCTTGGTGAGTCTGTCAGATGGTACAGCATATCCGGCTAAACGGAGGAACAAGTCAAGGGCCGAGAGCAGTCGGTCACTGCGGTGGCTTAACGCCAGCGCGGACCTTGTGTCTGGTGAGAACCCTCTAGTCCTGCCCGTTGAAGATCTCCAGCCCCTGAATGCCTCTGACCACGCCGTTCACTTGCTCACCCCGGGTGAGAGGCAGACAGCTGTTTCTTTGAAGCCAGCAGAATGTTTCTTGTTTTGAGTGTTATTTTAATTTTTTTCTAAGCTGCATATGTATCTGACTGTAGGCTTATTCGTCTCATGTGCTGTACTCTTCTGTTAAACCCTGTTGATTAAAAAATAAAAAAACTCAATTATATACTTTATCTATACATATTCTTGCAAACAACGATGCCTTAGAGAAAAGTGTAAAGTTCCCCTTCCTTGACCACCAGTCCCCTTCCTACCCCACATCCCATCCTTCCGGTCTTTTTTTTCTGTAGATTTATATCTACACAGGTAGTTCTATAGAAAGTCTATAAACATACAAGGAATCAGATTGCATGTATCTTTCTGCAGTTTGCCTTTTCTCTTACTAAGACTTTTTGGGGATGTGTGTTTTAGTTCACTAGAACCGCGTGCATTATGCTAACTGGACTCACTCCTCTAACTGTAAATGGCTGAAGACTTATTTAAGAGATCGGCTGGGACGACGACCCCCTCCTCAGTGGCTGAGGCACAGCTGACGGGATGCTCCAGGAAGCCCCTGTGCTTTTCTCCTGATGAGCCGTGCTGTGTGTTTCCAAGAGCCAGTGTGTTTGTTCCCAAACCTGATGACGCTGGTTATAGGTGTTACTGTAATCACACAATTTACTTGAAGATTACGTCAACTTATGAAATATGAGTGTGAAAAGAGAGTGGTTGTTTTTATGAAAACCAAATGGAATGCTTAAGAAAGTCTCAGTGAAACAATAGCTGTTGTGGGTGAGAGAACCGTCGAAGAGTGAGAAAAAGCCACAGTAACCAGATGGACTTGTGAAGGTCTTTAAAGGAGCAGGAATTGCAAATTGTCAATTGCAGATTGCTTGGGGCTTCTGTGAGAAAGACTGGGGGGATTTCGGTAGGGGGGCATCTTCAAGGACAAGGCTTCGCTGCTGCCGCGAAAGGTGGAGAACAAATACCCGTTGTAGATATTTTCAGTAAAAATAAAATGTCTGTTTCATTTTGTGATTCCCTCCTTTAATTGACGTATTTTGGGTTCATCTGAGAGCTGTAGACCCACCCCATTCTGTTCAGCTGCTGCATCAAATTCCATGAAATGGCCACTCCCCCACCCCGACCCCTGTCGATGGACGTGAAGGTCGTTTCTCACTTAAATGCAGTGCAGGAGCAGGCAGCCTTATCTGAGATCCCTATGCACACATCGGTTGTGGGTAACTGCTGAGATACAGAATTGCCGGGTCTGGGCATTCTTCATTCTCATGGAGGTTGGCACTGGTTGATTTGGAAGTTGCAGACTTCTGGGCTGGGAGCTCTGTGAAGGAAGGAACAGTCTTTCAGCTGTGAGTGGTGAGTGAGGGTTACGTTAGGGCACAGGTAGTAAATGTGCAGGTACTCAACCAGTGCTTAGTTCTGTTTGTTCAGCAAGTGTTTCTTGAGCCCCCCCCTTGTATGCCAGGGGGCCATGTTAGGCACCGGGGGGTGGGAGATGCCCAGTATGGGGTCCTGATCCTGAGAAGCAGGGAAAATTATTCAGTATTTGGAAGAGCAGACTGCACAAGTGGAGTTTTCTGGGCCTTAGTCTAAAGGGTAGTATTCTCCATCTGTCTCAGTCAGCTCAGGCTGCCGTAGCAAAATACCATAGACTGGGGGGCCTACACAGCAGACATTTATTTCTCACAGCTCTGGTGGCTGGAAGTCTGAGATCAGGATGCCAGCATGGTCGATTCCTGGCAGGAGCCCTCTTCCTGGCTTGCAGACAGCCACCTTCTGCCTATGTCCTCACTAGGCTGAGAGAATGAGTTCTGGTCTCTTTCTCTTCTTGTAAGGACAACTAATCCCATCATGGGGGCCCCACCCTCATGACCTCATCAAACCTAATTATCTCCCAAAGGTCCTCCCTCTCAATACCATTCACACTGGGGGTTAGAGCTTCAACACAGGAGTTTCGGGGACAAACACATTAAGTCCGTAACACCATCCCCGTCTTGGAAGAGCAAAGAGGAGGAACGTTTTACAAAGGGCCAGAATATATAGGTTGGCTTGTGACTTGGCTCTTTGGGGGGTGGGGGTTGTGGATTTTCTGTCTTAGGCCTAGTGAGAGGTAAGTTCAGGGGCCCCTTCCAAAGAGTGTTCACCTGACCCCCACTGACTTGGAATCTGTGAGGTGGGAAGGGCAGAGGCATCATGGGACCTGTGTGTCACTCCTGGTTCTGTCTCTGACTTGCTGTGTGGCTTTGGAGAAGTTGCTTCACTGCTCTGGGCCTCAGTGTACCCATCTGATAGGTGCGCTGGGTCAGTTTTGGGGAATCTGAAGAAGTATAGTGCTGAGATGCCATAGAGTGGCACCCGCAGCCAAGCCTCCTGGCCATCTTTCAACCCTCCCCGCCCCCAGTCACAGCCAAGGCCACATGACAGCCAGAGAGTCCTCTTCGTTGGCCCCAGGAGAACATTTGGAAACAATCACATCCACCCCCATTGATTGCTGCTTGTTGCTAAGACATTGTGTTGGCCAGCCGTCCCCACGTCAAAGTTCAGGGCCGCTCAGGACTCTGCCGCTGTCTTCCTGGGCCCCGCTAAGTGTGTGTGTGGCCCGGCCTCACCCCAGCAGAACAAGAGGGCCGAATGTGCCGAGAGGGAGGTCAGGGTCGTGGCGTAAGAGCCTGACCCTTAGAGCCAGATGGCCGGGGTCACGTCCTGCCTTCTGCTCTGTGACCTTGGGCAAGTCACTTCGCTGCTCAGTTTCCCCATCAGGAGTCATGGCGGGGATGAAACCAGCTCCTGTCTTGGAGCAGCGCCTGGCTTCTGTATCAGGCCTAACAGAGATGGCGTTGAGTTCTCTGGGACAAAGGCAGATCCTTATTTGGTTCAGGCAGTCTCTCCTTCCGAGGAAATAAGTGAGTTTGAATTCAGTTTTTAAAAACCGATTCCCTCCAGTCCAGCCCCTGAAGTCCTTTCCATTTCAACTTCTGCTTTCTCTCGAAAGAGAAGGGTTTGCTGAGCTATTATGCTGGTATGAACCATATTGCAGGGGAAAAGGTTTATCCTACTGAGGAGAATGCAGCTATTTTAAGGAACTTGAACTCATCTTTATTTGCACCCACCTGCCGCAAGAAATCCGAAGGAGCCTCCTTGGGTTAACCATTCTCCTTGGAAAACAGTTCATCAGCTCAGGAGAGAGAGGAAAGAAGAGACCAAGTGTGGTCTCTCTTCACATGGTGGAGTCTCCCCCACCATCGTTCCATCCTTCATGGGGCCCCCATCACTGTACCTTCTGCACCGTGGCTCTGAGTTCGTGCAGACAGACCCACACTTCCCTTTTAAGTTGGAGCGAGGGAGGATTTTTTTTTTTTTTTTTAAATGAGGATCAGCCTGGAAAGTTGTGCAAGTGAAAAATACTGGATTTTTATTGTAAAGTCTCTGGTGCTACATGTGGTCGCCCTGACCTGCAAAGGCATCACGTAGAATTACCCATAAGAGCTCCCGTCCTCAGTGTGCACGTGCATATGTGCACTTGTGTGTGTGTATTTGTGCGTGTCTTTGTGCATGGAGAGGGTATATGTGTGTGGAGTGTTGTGTGTCTGCTTGTGTGTGTGTGTGTGTGTGTGTGTGTGTGTGTGTAGGGGGCATGCTACCGGTCTCCAGAGTTGAGTAACTTTATGAGTGGTACTTAAAACCCTTCTGTCATCCGCAGGACAAAGTTCAGCTCCTTATTTTCCTGGCAGAGAAGGCTGAATTTGGCCCAAACTCAATCTTTTCATTTTCATCTCCTGCCAGTTCCTTACCAAGCGCCCTCTGCTCCAGCCACAAACAACCTTTTGCTATTGCCCAAAGAGCCCATGATCTTGTGCCCTTCTAGACCTTTGAAGATGCCAGGCCCACAGCCAGGGATCCCCTTTCGTTCCTCTTTCCGGGCCCAGCTCACATGGGTGTGAAACCTCCCAGGCCTGCCCAGATCGAGTCCTTCCTCCGCCGGATTCCTTAGCCTCTTTTATCCTCGCGAGACTCTCTTGTCACGTGCACTGTTGTGTTTGATTTATTGCGTCCGTCGTCCAGCAGGTGTCTGGCTACCTGAGAACGGGTGCAGACTCTGACCCGTCTCCGTGTTGCCGGCACCAAGTGCATTGCCCGGCAGGGGTCCGAGCTCAGTGCTGGTCAGAACCGAGGAGCAGAAGCTTAGGTTCTGTAGTAAGATGCTGAAAGAGGCTGGCAGACACATCGGCATCAGTAGTAGTATATGCGTACTGAGGGTGGCTTCTGTGCTGGGCCCCTGCTAAGCCCTCGGCCTCTGTGAATGCATTTAATCCATACCACTCTGTGGGGCAGGTTCTGGCATGATTCCCCACTTGCAGGTGGAAACATGAGGCCCAGAGAAGGGAAGCCACTTGCTCGAGGTCACACGGTTAGTGAGACACTCACCATCAAGTAAGGCCGGTTACCACTCGACTGACCTGCTTTTGTTCTGGACACTAAACCTTCCTTGGCATCGTTTTCCTTGTGATGATGGCTTTCGAGTTCTACCCGTCCAACTTCCTTGGGTATAGGAACCGCCCTGCCCACCCTTCCAGGTGCCGCAGGGTCTTTGCACAGGGTTTCCTCCTGCGGTGGCAAGTCTGGGTGTCAGCTGACCGAGAGAGCACAGCGTTCCTACATGTCCTTGAGAGGATTCCTAAATTTGCTTCCAGCGGTGCTACCCCCGTCACTGGAGGCACACCTAGTGAACGCAGGGAGAATCCACCGTGACCTACATTGGAAGGAAGTGGGACGGGCGGTGCGGGGGGAGAATAACAGTGTGGGAGAACATCGCAGCCGACAGTCAGAGATGAAAGGCATTTGATTTATAACAGAATCTCACATTCATCCTCATTCTTATGAGTTAGAATTTTTCCTGAAAGTTCCTGGGGGGCCCCTGCCGCCTGTGCACGGAGGCAGGGAACAGCAGCCCCGGGGAAAGGAGGAGTCCTAATCCTTTCCTCTGAGCCTAGAGCAAACAGACTTGCCCTACTACTTCCATGGCATCGGGGGAAAGGGAAGGGCACGAGAGAAAGGATGCTTGCTCATGGCAGCCGAATCTCACAGTTGACACCAGCACGCAAGGGGCAGGCGGTCACTTTAGCGAGAAGGAAGAATTGGGCTGGAAATACATTCAGAAACCAGCCCAGTGGGACTGCTTTCTTTCTCACCACAGTTTTCCTTCGGTGTTGTAAGGAAGGGAGAGGGGGACTGAGTTACAGCTCATTCCTTCAGTGAGTATTTATTGAGGTCCCGGGAACCTCAATAAATAAAACATTGGGGATGTAGTGCTGAGCAGGAACCAACTGTATCCTGCCCTCGGGGTGCCCTCAGCCTGCCAGAGACGACTGCCATGGGACAACCATATTGAACATCATTCATTCATTCATTCATTCATTCACTGAACCAGCGGGTATCTGGCACTTACCACGCGCTAGGCATTGTTCTAGGCCTGCACTTCCTAGATAGTAACCACTAGCACATGTGGCTGTTTACATTTAATTAAGATTAAACAAAATTAAACATTCAGTCCTTCAGGTGCACAAGCCCCATTTCACGCAGCCCTTAGCCGCATGTGGGTACTGGCTCCCGTACTGGGCCGGGCGGAAACAGGCCGTTTCCATCCCTGCAGGCAGTTGCATTGGGGATACAGTGCTGCTCGATACGCCGGGCCGTGAAGGGGGGCGCCCAGAAAGGCTCTGCCCTTGGAGTTGGCGGACTCTTGGTGTTGGATGAAGAGCAGCATGCATTCCGTTACAGCGCAGGGCGGTAGGTGCCGAGGTGTGGGTGCACTGAAGTGGCACAGCCCAGCCGAGCCTGGCCTCCAGAGGCCGGGGGTGTTGCAGTGAAATCTGCGTCTCGTGAAGAGGCTATGGGGCAAGTGGGGAGGGGAACAGTGTGCCAGGAAGAGGGAGGAACATGTATCAAGGCCTGGGCTCTAGAAAGAGGCTGGAGAGACGAAAGGAGTTCAGCGTGGCTAGTCGTGGACCCCGTGCGTTTCTGTGGCTGTAAGTGCGGAGACAGACAAGCAGGAAGTGGAGGGAGACCAGGCCGTCCCGGCTCTTGCAGACCCTCCGGGAGGCGGGGGGAGGGTCCAGCTTGCAGGGCTGGGGCGGGCACCTTGCTCAGAGGGCCCCTCTTGAGCAAAAGCCCGGAAGGCAGGTGGGGGACGGGGAGAGGAGGAGGGGGAAGGAGGAGTCTGCTCCGAGCTGTCTGCAGGGTCCACACTCGGTGTTCGTCCCTTCAGCACCCCAGAAAACTGGTCCAGAAACGACCCCTCTTCCTTCTGCGGAGCTGCGGAAGGACGGAGCGTGCGGAGAGGCTGGCTTGCGATGCTGGGGCGGCGAGGGTGGCTTACCCCGGGCCTGGGACCAGCCTGTGCCACAGCGCCAGGTGCCGTGGGGGACAGGAATGCGGGTGGAGCCGGGCGGCCCATTCAGCTCTGCTCCTTTAGTCACCTGAGTGAGTCGCAGCCTCTCGGAGCCCCGCTTCCTCCTCTGCAGCCTGGTGACAATAATGTCATGCTGTAGGGCCACCGGGACCATTTTGAGACAATAATAGCAGCGGGCGCTTACTGAGGGCTTACCTTGAGCCAGGCATTGTGTTGCACCCTTTACACCGGGATCTCTCACTCTTGGCACTAGACATGTGAGGCCGGGTCATCCTCTGTGCTGGGGACCGTCCTGGGCATGGGAGCATTGCTTAGCAGCATCCCTGGCCTCCATCCACTAGGTGCCAGTAGCACCCGCCCCCAGCTGTGACAAACAGAATGTCTCCAGACATTGCCAGATGCCCGTGACTGAGGACCCCTAACACACATTGTCCCGTGCATTCTCATAGCAACCCATTTTACAGACGCGGAACCAGCAGGCGTCAGAGCTGAGCTGTCAGCGCTGGGATTTGAACCCGGGCATCTGTCCACTTGGGCCTGGGTGCTCGGGCCGTTAACTCTGTTTTACTGTTGGCCTAGATGGCAAGGGCGTAGCCCAAGGCCAGGCACGTAGTAGGTGGTCAGTGAAAGGGCTCTTTTGATGATCGATCACTGGCTTATTCAGTCAGCTGAGCTGGAGCTGGAGCTGCAGGGCGGGGACGGTGGGCTCTCTGACCCCTAGCTGGTCCCTGAGTTGCGGGACCTGCAGTAGCACCAGGGGGAGCAGCCTTGAGGGATGAGGGAGCCGCCCGTTCTTAGGCAGCAATTAACCTGAGCTGGTCACTCATTCGAGAGGCAGAACTTTTCCCTGGAAAATGCCAGCCGTGCAGAAGTGGGGCCGTTTGTTTCATCTGCTCTTTCTTCATCGGGCTCTTATTACCCACGAGGTCAGGAGCCGTGCTGAGGGCCCACTGGGGAAGCCACAGGCAGATCCCTCCGTCTTTCCCTTGCCAGCCCTGGTCTGCTGCTTGCCCTCCGGAAAACTCCCAGATGGGGGTCTTTCAGGGCCGGGTTGTGTGTGTGTGTGTGTGTGAGCGTGTGTGGTGTGAGTGTGAGTGTGTGTGTGTGTAGTGTGTGTGGTGTGGTGTGTATGTGTGTGTAGTGTGTGTGTGTGTGTGTGTGTGGTGTGAGTGTGTGTGTGTCTGTGTAGTGTGAGGGTGTGGTGTGGCCATGTGAGTATGTGTGTGGTGTGTATGTGTGTGTGGTGTGTGTGTGTGTCTGTAGTGTGTGTGGTGTGGGCATGTGAGTGTGTGTGTACGTGTGTGTAGTGTGTGTGAGTGGGGTGTGTATGTGTGTGTGTGGTGTGTGTGTGTAGTGTGAGTGTGTGTGTGTATCTATGTGTAGTGTGAGGGTGTGGTGTGGGCATGTGAGTGTGTGTGTATGCGCGTGTGTGTGTGGTGTGTGTGGTATGTATGCGTGTGTAGTGTGTGTGTGTGAGTGGGGTGTGTGTGTGGTGTGTGTGTGTGTGTGTTTCTGGGACGTGTTGAGGAAATGGCCCTGAGAGGCAGGCCTGAGTCCTGCTTGTTTATTTACTGTCTTTGGAAATCACCGTCAGTGATGAAACCGCCCCAGGGCCAGAGGCGCAAGGCCTGGCCTTTGCTAAACTGGCAGCTGGGCTGACAGAATGCAGCGCAGGGCACAGGGTGGCAAGTGTCCTCTTCTCCTGCGTGTTGAGAAGCTGTGTGTGTACATACACAAGTGCGTGTGTGTGTGCATATTAACCTGTGTCTGGGTGACCACTGCTTGTGCATCTGTGTGTGTGCGCATTTGTGTGCATTTGCATGTGTGTGCACGTGTCTGTGTGCCTATGTGTGTTTAAATTTGTGCATGCATATGTGTCCTCCTGTGTGCACGCATACGTGTTGCATGCTTGTGTGTGACATGACCCCTTCTCCCCCCGTTGTCACACCGGTGGACACAGAGAGACCTGGACTTGACACCCAGCTTTGCCAGTTACTCACTTGACCTGAGGCTAGTCACATCCACTTTCTGAGCCTCAGCGTTTGGGTCTGTGAAATGGGAGAATAAAAGACAGCCACCTTGAGGAGGAGTTGCGATGAGGACCACAGGTGACAATGTGGCTGGGAGCCTGGCTGGGAGAGGGCAGCGGGTAGAGGTTTGTCCCCACCCTCAGGCTTTGGGGAGGTGGGGACTCTGGTTCCCCTTCGGCATCGGGCAGGGCTGGGTAGACGCATCTCCTCCCACATGGTGTGGCCCAGTCACGTGGCCTCTGGTGCCTGGAGAGGCCAGAACTCAGCGGGGCCGTTTGTGTTCCCATAGCTCTTCCGCTCAGGGTCAGGGGCTCCAGAGACCCCAGCTGTGCCCCCTGGTGACCACAACACTGCCATTCTTATGTGGCGCTGCCACCCTTTTCCGTAGCGACAGCCTCCCAGGTTCTTCCCATTTGCCCAGGAGAGGACAAAGAAAATCCCACCCCCATTTTGTACACCCCGCACCCCAGCTCCATCAGATAAAGCCAGAGGGTTCTCAGTAACCATGGGCAACCGAAAGCCAAGGAAATGGGAGTATTTTCTCTGCCTGCGCTGTTTTCTGATTAGTCACTCCTGCTAATTAGCAAGTGACGAATGGGACAATAAAGCTCTGAAAGTAGCCACTGACTTCCTAGAGTCCCAGCCATAGGCATGGCAGAGGGCCTGGCAGAGAAGCCCAGAAACGGGAAGACGTGTGTGGGTCCCGAGGAAGGAAGCACAATGGACCAGGTCACACTGGGCGTGTCGGCGGGTACTTGCCTCAAAGACACACGCAGGACACGCGTGGGAGGCATGGGAAGCGGCTCCGTCTTCCCCTTTCCCTCCACACTGTCTGGAAGAAGTGATTTCACTTCATGGTCATCTGATGACTACGGCAGACTTCCCCTGTCCCTGGTGGAAGTTGTTGAGGGGACCCTGGGGACATTGCAAGGGTCTGTGGCAAGGCTTCCAAAGGCGGCTGAGAGCTCTTGAGTGGACAGCTCCACCAGATGCATGGGGGTGACAGCTGCTGCTTACAAACACGGGTCCCCACGGGCCTCGTCAGGATGGGCAAGGTTGTGTTTGTAACAAAAGATCCCCCGACCCCAGGGGCATAAGTCGGTTTCTTCTTGCTCCGTTGACGTGTCCATGAAGCATCAGCAGGGACCCTGCTCCACGCGGTGGTATGTTGGGGGCCAGGCTGGTGGAGCTTCCTCCACCTGGTGATGTGTCACCTCCACACCGGGGTTCTCAGGGGTGGGGAGTACTGGAGCCCTCAGTGCTGGCAGTATAGTCCGTTGGCCTCGGGAAGGGACTCATGTCACTTCTCTCACATAGGTTCCACCGGAATCTGTCATGCAGCTGTGGCTTGGCTCCAAGGGGGCAGGACTCTCAATCTTTCCGGTAGCTGGAGTAGGAGGAAACCAGGACTCAGTGGCCATTAGTATTGTCTGCCTGTTATGGATGTGGCATCAGTGGGGCTGATCATCGCAGGCTGGAGGTCCCGAGTGTCCTACCTGGGTGTTTTAGTTTCCTTTGGCTGCTGTGACAAATTCCCATAAACTTTGTGGCTTAAAACCACATAAATTTATCATCTCATAGTTCTGGAGGTCAGAAGTCCAAAATGGGTCCCCCAGGCTAAAATCGAGGTGTCAACGAGGGGGCAGAATCCATTCCCTTTCCTTCTCCAGTTTCTCCAGACTGCCCACACCCCTTGGCTCGTGGCGGCATCACTCTGATCTCTGCCTCTGATCTTCCTGCCTCCCTCTTATAAGGACGATGTGATGACGTGAGGCCACCTGGGTAACCCAGGATCATCTCCCCACTTCAAGGCTCTTAATCACGCCTGCAAAGACCCTTTTGCCTTGTCATGTCACATATTCACAGGTTCCAAGGATTAGGACGTGGGCATCTCTGGGGGTCGTTATTCTGCTGACCACACAGGCCAGCCCTGGTAGGAGAAACCAGGCTCCCTCCCCTCCCCCGCTTCTGTTCCTCCCTTGCTCTTTGTTTCCCTCCAGACACTGTGCTGGGGACTGGGGCTGACGAAGCCCCTTCCTCATGGAGCTGCCAGTCCATTCCAGGGTGGGGGGACGAGGGGGACTGACGTGAACAGTGGGCACGTTTTATGGGGCGGCCCAGTCGCCTGCTCGGGGTGGGGCACGGCAGGGTTTTTTTTTGGGGGGGGCGTTGGGTCTCGGTTGCTGCGCACGGGCTTTCTCTAGTTGCGGCGAGCAGAGGCTACTCTTCGTTGTGGTGCGCGGGCTTCTCATTGTGGTGGCTTCTCTTGTTGCGGAGCATGGGTTCTAGGAGCACGGGCTTCAGCAGTTGTGGCTCTCGGGCCCTAGAGCGCAGGCTCAGTAGTTGTGGCACACGGGCTTAGTTGCTCCACGGCATGTGGGATCTTCCCGGACCAGGGCTCGAACCCCTGTCCCCTGCATTGGCAGGCGGATTCTTAACCACTGCGCCACCAGGGAAGCCCCAGGCAGGGATTTGTCAGCTGTGACCTGAGCAGTGAGGAGGGGTTAGGGAAGTGAGCTGGGGGATAACGTTATCAAGACGGGTTCCTCGCCGCTTGGTCCCAGTGCCCAGGGCCTGGGCTCCCTCAGTTTCTGGAAGTCGCTCAACATTTTTGTCTGCACTAATCATGCCTGCTGTGTTCGTGGACCCCTCTGCCCGCCCACCGCTTTTCAGGGAGGTGGGAGGCGACGGCTTCCTCCTGGTCCGGGTCTCTGGCCCCAGAGTGGGCCATGCCTCCAGGAGGCCGGCCGGACTTGGCTGCAGGGATGTGGGAAACAGGACCCAGGACCTACTGATATTTGCAAAAGCACCACAGTCGAAAGCCGGGCTGGGCAGCCTGGGCTCAGCTGTTTGCACTGGGGGAAGCGCCGGCCTCAGAGATGCCTTCCTCATCCTCGGGCCAGAAAGGGGGATTGTCTAAGGCTCCTCTGATGAAGAACAGATCCTCCAAACAAACCCCGCTGCCGGTCTTGGTGCCAGCCTCAAACAGGGGAGGTGACTGTGACGTGCTCTGTGGCCCCCCTCCCGCATGGCGGTGGGCGAGGTTGTTCAGGCCAAGGGGAGAGCGAGACCTCTAAGTACAGCCTAGAGATAAAAGCTGGACACGCTCCACTGGCTTTAAACACACCTTCCCTCTGAGCCCTGAGAGATGCCATTGGCGTTCTCTTTCTCCTGTGCCTTTGCCCCCTGCCAAAAACTCTAGGCGGCGTGGCCAAGATTCCTCTTTGGGGTGGAAAAATCAAAGGACGAGGCATGACCTTCTAATTAGCAAAGATAGACACATGGCTGGCTGGTGGAGGGACCACCCTGGGCTTCGTGTGCTGCAGCCTCCCGAGGTGCCCTTTCCCTCTCGTGCCCACATTCTTCAGCCTTCAACACCCTGCTGGGCGCCAGAGCCCACATGCAAGTGTTTCCAGTGGACTGTGGACGGAAAGGTAATTTTCCACGTCAGGGTCATATCCTTGCCAGAGAGGCAGGGACTGGTGGGTGTGGTGGCCCCCTGGACTTTCCACTTGAGGCATTTAGACCAACTGTATTTAATTATTAAGTTAATTGTCTTCCTTGCTAAGCACTGTGAGGGCAGAGACCCTAGAACACAGTGGGTGTCTAATAAGTGTACACTGCATGTAAGAATTGAATGCCAAGTGTGTCATTTAATATTCAGAGAAAAATACCCTCCTCTCCAAAAGTATTTCTACCTATTATTCTTTATCTGAGCTCATTTAATGCAAGGGGAAGCTAAGGACCAGGGATGTTCATTCTCCAGCGTCAGGAGGATGTACAGTTGCCTGGTGATGATAAATGTGGCATCTGTTGTAGTGTTTTCCACAACTGTGCCCAGAGCAGACATCAGTAATCAATCACCACTCTTTCCTGTTGAGCCCAGATGCAGCTGCAGAATCCTTCACAACACACCTCCAGGAAGTCACCACCAGGCACTTGAGATGTTTGCAAAATCCCAAATTGACAAGCATTTCCATATAATCGAATTCATCTGTACCTTAACCTCCAAATTTCTACTTTCTGACTCAGGATGGTCCCTGTACTTTCTCCTTTTCTTCAGTTACCAGCGTCAATAGGTGTCTTTCTTCCTGTGGCCACTTCACTGACCGTGTAACCCTGGTCAGGCCACTTTAGTCTTCTGTGGACCACGGTTCCTTGTTTGTAGGATGGAAATAATTATAATGTCTGGCAAGACTCCCGGAGGCCCAACCAAAGCTTAGGGCACTTGGAACAGTACTTGGCTAGCACCTAATGGACACTCAGGAAATGATAGCAATTTAAAAATACATTTGTCTCCCCGCTAAATCCTCAGCAGATTGAAGCCCCGGCAGCAGGTGGCACTGGGCTGAAGCGCCTGGGGAGGCCCGCCCTTCCTGGGTCTCCAGCCAGCCCTCCTCAGCACACTCCCTAACCCCCTCTCACTTTGATGCCCCCACCCCCGCCACCCCGCATTCACTCCTCCCAGCCCAGGGAACCATCGCACACCTAAAGACCTCATCTCAGGTCTGCAGCATCCAACGCAAAGCCAGAGGGAAAAGAAGGCCTGTCATTTCCCCCTGTGGAAATCCACAAGAAATATTTCCGATGTTGTCATAGTTATAATAAGCAGCAGGCATCATCTAGGGATGGGAAACATGATGGAGCGACTCGGGAAAAAAATGCCCTCGTTCCTTTTTCTCCAAAGTGGTCACCGTGGCTCTGGGGAATTCAGGGTACCCCTGGCCTCAGGTGGGGACGTTTTCTCCTTTCTGACTTACCTTTGGGGAACACGCCTACACCCTGGCAGGGGACACAGGGAGATGGTGACCCCACGGGCTTGTTAACGCCACTGCCAGGCCTCCCAGGGAGGGGGTCCCAGGCAGATCTGAGGGGCACCTGCAGGCCCCAAGGTCGCCCAAATGGAAAGGGCCTGCCAGACAGGAAGTGGGTGGAGGGGGCACCGAGCGGGGAACCAGGGCCTGGGCTCTTGTGTGGCTCACGCCGCAGTGTGTCAGGTGTGTTACCTGGGCAGGTGTGTGCCATATTCCCCGCCCCCTGCTGGGCGCAAGCGGCCTTTTCCTCTGATTTGTCCGCCCGTTCAGATCCCGGCCAACTTCCTGCGGAGCTGCACGTGCCTGACTCTGCTCCAGGTGCTCCCACAGTCACGATTTCATTTGAGGAGCCTAGCAAGCCTGCTGGTGCCTATGATTCCTTCCATCCTGCAGTGCTGAGACTGACGCTCAGAGGGGTGAGGCCACTTGCCCAAGGTCACACAGCTTCCAGTGGCACAGCAGGAAAGTGCACCCAGATCCTCCAATTCCAGTGCAAGTGCAGTGGGACTGTGTTGCCTCCTTGGAACACACCTTGGACCTTTGCTGGAACTTTCCACGTATGAGTAAATAAAACTGGTGGGGGGGGGAAGAAACTCGAAAATTAACAGGCAAGAAATGTGAAATTCAGAAGGGTGTTTTTTGTTTGTTTGTTTGTTTTTGTGGTACGCGGGCCTCTCACTGTTGTGGCCTCTCCCATTGCGGAGCACAGGCTCCGGACGCGCAGGCTCAGCGGCCATGGCTCACGGGCCCAGCCGCTCCGCGGCACGTGGGATCTTCCCGGACCCAGGCACGAACCCGTGTCCCCTGCATCGGCAGGCGGACTCTCAACCACTGCGCCACCAGGGAAGCCCCAGAAGGATGTTTTGATGTGGGTTAGGGTTGAAAGAAGGGCTGCTTTCGTGGGCCATCCCTCCCAGCCCCATGCCTGGCCTTAGAACAGCTGTCCCCTCCCCTTAGACCCTCTGCTCCTGTCTTGCAGGGGTCTGGGACCCCTCCTACCCTAGTACATCCAATCATGCACTTTAGAGAGGTGAAACTCCTTGGTGCCAATTATTGCCATTGGGGCTGTTGACAATCTACCCTGAATGGAGGAGCCTGATTCCTCCCTGAACCTTAGTTTGCTCACCTCTAAAATGGGTGGACAATAATGCCTGCAGGTGGGGGGCCATGAAGAGGACGGCTAGGAGGTAAACCTTAGCATACAGTAAGTGCCTAATAAATAGCGACTCCTTTGCGGCTGTCATTCACTCTTCTTACCACTTGAGTACGGTCCCACCGAAAACAATCACCGTCTTCTCTTGCTTTAGCCTTTGTTTCCCTAACAAATGCAGACCCAGTTATACGGTGGGAATCATGCAATGGGCTCCCTTAACTCCTGACGCCTCCAGCTGGGAGGGGCATCCCGTGGGCATCAGAACTTGGGTTCCAGAGTCACACTGACCAGGATGATACCTATGTGACCTTGGGTGAGTCACATCCCTTGTCAAGTGCTCATTCAACCCAGTGAGGACGACTGTTAGCAGGTTGTTACTCTTCTCTTGGTGGACACAGCTGTGGCTGTTACTTCCCAGGTGTGTGTGTGCTGGGGAGGGAGGGGCTGCTGGTCAGATTCTCCGGGGAGGGAGCCTCTCTCTTTCCCACCTTTGCTTCAAGAGCCACCAGGTGGTGTCAGTAGTGCAGGCCCCGCCCAGTGCCCCTGCCCTGGGTCCCAGCTCTTCCAGGGAGGCAGCAGCTGCCTGGGGGGCCGTGGGTGTCCGCTGTGGCATCTCCACCACAGCACTGCCTTCTGATGCAGGCTCAGCCGGGGACTTCCATCGTGGCGCAGGCTCACCTGGCCGCAGGTGACCTCAGCGTGCCCTTATGGAGCCCATGCTACGTGCTGGACATCGCTGGGGCTGGGATGCCCCAAGGAGCAAGGTAGACACAGCCCCGAGAGGTGGAAGGTAGGGAGGTGGGGACACAGGTATTGAGCTGGCTATTACAAGGGGAGGCCAGTTCTAAAAGGAACTAGGTGTCCACGGACATGGGTTCCTTCCATTTTCTGGCTATTTTGCATAATGCTGCTATGAACACAAGTGTACAAATACCCATCCAAGTCCCTGCTGTCGATTCTTGAGGGTATATACCTAGTAATGGAATCACTGGGTCATGTGGTAATTCCGTGTTTAATTTTTTGAGGACTGCCAAACTCTCTTCCACCCTGGGTGCTGCACCATTTCACATCCCCGCCAGCAGCAGGCAAGAGTTTTAGTTCCTCTGCATCCTCCCAGCGCTTGTTATTTTCTGTTGTTTTGATAATAGCCATCCTAATGGGGGTGAAGCGGCATCTCCATGTGGTTTGCATTCAGAGAGGCAGAAGGAAGAATATTGGTTCCCCAGGGCAGGGGGGTGGTGAAAGGGGAGTTAACATTTAATGGGGACAGAGGTTCAGCTGGCAAGATGAGAACGTTCTAGAGATGGATGGCGGTGAAGAGTGTACAACAATGTGCATGCATTTAATGCTATTTAAGAACGATTAAAATCATAAATTTTATGTTATGTATATTTTACCACAATGAAAAAAAAAATGAGATGCCACATTGGAGAAACCCGATTTGAAGGGCATTCTGTAAAACACCTGAGCAGCGCTCCTCAAACCTGTCCAGAACTTCGGAGGCAAGGAACGTGTGAGAAACTGTTGTAGACCACAGGCGGCTAGGGTGATGTGATGACAAGTGTAATGCAGGGTCCTGGCTGGGATCCTGGGACAGGAAGAGGACACTAGAGGGAAGCAGTCAAGTCCAAATGAAATGTCGAGTTAGCTAATAGTCACGTACCAACACTGGCTTCTGGCTTGTGACAGACGCCCCATGGTTATGAAGATGTTAACATTAGGGGAAATTGGGTGAGAGGTATACCAGAATTCATGGGAATTCCTTGTACTGTCTTTGCAACTTTTCTGTAAAACTCAAATGATTTTAAAATGTTTTTAAAAAGTTGTTAAAAGGGGGGAAGTGTCTGATCTGGGTGGGTGGGGTCAGGGAGGGCCTCCAGGAGAAGTGATGATGGTTAATCTGAGGCTTGAGGGTTGTCAGGGACCTGTTAAGGTGAAGCATGGAGGGAAGAGTGTGTGGGGAGAAGGAACACCACTCAAGATGGCTCAGAGTTCAGCCTGAACAGTTAAGATCCTAAAAGAACTGAATCCCCACTGCCTTGATTGCTGCGCCACCCAAGAGAACATTCTTGGTCCCTGGAGCTTGTTCTTTTCCAAGTGCCAACACCCTGCTAGTTACTTCACTGGGTTCTTAATACTAATACCTTGAATATTAGCTTTTTTCTTTGTGAGTGAAATGCCTTTATCTGTTTGGTTTCTTTTTTACTTTAACTTTTACAGCAAAAAACAAGCAAACGAAATACTTGCTTATAGGAGATACAGCGAAGCAAAGTAAAGAAAGAATTACTTGGAATCCCACAACCCAGAGATAGTGCGGTTAATATTTTGGAATATATTCTTCGAGACTTTTCGCATCTTTAACCTTTCTGTGTATCCCTGGGAGATCCCAGTCATGTTTCCGAATAATCCTCGTTGTGCTAAAACCCAGGGAACTTTCAGGGGCTCTGGGATGTGTGGGCTCAGCTTTGCACTCTGGGGTGAGCAGCCCCACAGGAGGTTCCCTCTGAGTGGGGACCTGATGGTGGGGTGAGGACAGCCTTCTGTGGGGGAGAGTAAGCAGGACCGAGGTGCCCGGCTCAGCCTCCTGAGGGGTGTGGTCCCCAGTGACCCTTCATCCACACTCTGTCTCTGTGACCTTGACTCCTGTAGGTAGCTCTTACATGTGGAATCATACAACATTTGTATTTTCGTGGCTGGCGTATTTCATCTAGCGTAATGTCCTCGAGGTTCCTCTGTGTTGTAGCATGTGTCAAAATCTCTTTCCTTTTTAAGACTGAGTGTATAAACCACATCTTCTTTACCCATTAACCTCTCAGTGGATACTTGGGTTGCTTCTACCTTTTGGTTCTTGTGAATGATGCTGCTATGAAGACAGATGTACGGATATCTCTTAGAGATCCTGCTTTCACTTCTTTGGGGTGTGTACCCACCCCAGAAGCGGAATGGCGGGATCCTATGGTAGTTCAATTTCTCATTTTTTGAGGGGCCTCCGTCCTCCATTGCCACCAATAGTGGGTAGGGGCCAGGGTTGCTGTTCGACACCAGACAGTGCTCAGGACAGGCCCCACGGCAAAGAACCATCTGGCCCCAAGTGTCAGCAGTGCCGAGGTCGAGAAACACTGGATTAGAGTGAGGGAGGGCAGAGGGACAGACTCGGAATGAGGTGGGGGAAGGTGGAGGCAGGCCTGGCCAGGCAGGCTGCTGTGAAAATTGCGAGGAGCAGGTTCCAGAAGAATAAAACTAATAACCACAGCAACGGTTAATGTTTACTGAGCTCTCCTCGGGGTGCCGGGCACCACAGGAAGCACCTTTCTCGTGTTTTCTTCTTTAAACCCATGGCCTCACAAGGGTGGTCCGGAGCGTTGAAAGTGGGCTGCACAGGTTCTCAGCAACCTGAACTCGCCTTCCTTCCCCCCTGCAGACACGTGCCCTGCGATCGTGACTCTGGTCCCATTCAGCCGTCGCTCCCCAAGGTACTTTGTCCTTTTGAAAGCAAGGCACAAACACTGGCTGCCAGGCTGGCAGATAAGACAGCCGTGTAAATAAACACACAGTCCTTCCCGGTGGAACCTGCTCGCCCGTGTTTGTGAGTGATGGGGTGGGGTTGCCCGGCAACCGGGACCACGGGTTCCCCCCCGCTGCCCTCCTGCACAGGGCTTCCTTCTTCTATGTGGGGCTTCCGGCATCTTGGCACCTGCAGGCAGGACATGCGAGCAGAGGAGAGGGTGTCGTTCCCTTGTTGGTTTTTATTTAAGGCGAACACCGGGCCTGGCTGAGTGGACCAAGTGATGTGACATCAGGCCCTGACACGGACTGGTTGGGTTTGGGGTAAGAATAATGGTGACAATTTACTGTTACCGCAGCCATGGAAGCCATTTATTGAGCACCTGCTGTGCGCTGGGTATCTTAACGATCCTTCCGTTCACCTTTATCAAGGGCCTGCCCTGTGCCCATCCAGGGCTGTCCCAGGCACAGGAGATACAGCTGCAAGCGTGACAGACAAAGGTTTTGTTTCCATGAATCTCACATTCTGGTAAGGAAAGAAAGAACAAACATGTGAACAAATACATAATAGTTCAGGTGGTCATAGGTGTTCTGAAGAAACAAAGCAGTGGGCCGTGAGGCACAGGGGACCCAGGTGTCATTTCGTGGGGTCCAGTACAGAGCCCTGAATTAAGGGAACCAGCTGTGAAGATATTTGGGGGAGTGTGTGTGTGTGTGTAAGAGAGAGAGAGAGAGAGAGAGAGATGGGTAGGTACAGCACGTGCAGAGGCCCTGTGGCAAGCCACAGGGGCAGAACGGAGTGAGCAAGGAAGAGATAGGTGCTAAGCCTGGAGAGTGTGGAGACGGGCAGATCACGGAGGATCTTGCAGGCACGTGCCAGGGCTTAGGATTTTCCTCTGAGTGAGAAGGGAGTCTTTGGAGGGTTTTGAGCAGAGGAGGGACACAGTCTGACTGACTCTGGCTTTAAAAAGCAGCCCTTGGCTGCTGGATGGAGAATAGTCTAAACCTCCAGTCCTATGGCCACGAGCCACACGTGACCATTGAAATTTAAATTAATTGAAAAGAAATAAAGCCGAAAATTCATTTCCTCCATAACAGCAGCCACATTTCACGCACTCACTAGCCAGTGCAGATACAGAACACGTCCACCGTCACAGAAAGTTCTCTTGTGTGTGTGGACAGTGCTGTGTGAGGGGGGCAGGGGGGAGAGTGCGCTCCGGGCACCTGCTGGGAGCTGCTGTATCATCCAGGTGACAGCTGACTCTGATATTCGGCTACTTGGCAGCCTTGGCGGAGGCTGTGACCAGGGGTTGGTTGCAGGACCTGGTTGGAGGTGAAAAGGACAGGACTTGCTCATGGGTTGGGTGTAAACATGTGAGGGAGGGAAGCTGAGGGCAGCTAGGTTGGCTGAGAGGCATTTATGAGATGAGGGCGCAGACGTAACTGGAACTCACCCACCGAGTACACGGCCTGTGCCGGTTCTCCTGGAGCCCCCTTTGTCAGCGGAGCAGGGGAGGCCCCACGGAGGGCCATGGCCTGCCGGGCTCATCTGCCTCGGGGTTCAGAGCATCAGGATTCAGACCCTGAGTCTTCTCCGCTCTGAGCTGTTCACAGGGAACGGCTCATTGGCCGTTCTCTCATCCCAGAAACCACCTGCGAGGTGCCAGACCCTCCTGCCCCCGAGCGAGTTCATTTGGGACCGACACGGAGTGTTGGCCGTGCTTGGCAGGCACCCAGGTGCGGGCCTGGGGGCCAGGGCAGTGCTCACTGGGCTGTGGCCCATGACAGTGGGTCACGCGGCAAAGCAAGGCTGCCGAGGTGTCCTCCCATTTTTCCCAACCTCCCCCTCCCCCACCACGGGCAGGCTGTCCCGCCGGGCCCCTGAGCACCCGCCTGGCTCACTCATCTATCCAGTGCCGACTCTGCGCCGGCGTCAAAGGGCGCCGAGTTCATATTTCACAGTAGGTCCATGAGGAAGGTGGGTAGTTCCCCCATTTTCCACATGTGGAAACTGAGGCTCAGAGAGGTACAGTCACTTGCTCAAAGTCACACAGCGGCTAACTAGTAGAGGCGGAATTTAAACTAAGTGTTGTTGGAATCCCTCGTGTTGCCCTCACGAGGACTTGCTACCTCAGCCTGAAACACTGGGGAGCACGGCCTCCTGCAGACGGTGGTGCACTTTTCACTTCAGCCCTTGGCACAGCCAAGGGTTGAGTGGGCCGGAATCCCACGTGCCCTGGCAAGGCATTGACCCATCCGGAGAAAAGGGCATCTTGTTCTTTGCACAAAGGCTCCCCCAGCTCGCCAGGCCACGACCTGTGTTGGCTGCGAGGGGGTTTCGTTTTCTAATTCCCACAGCCTGGCTGGCACCCGGGACGGCAGACACGGAGAACTGGCGAGAATGAAGCAACGCCCAGAGGGTGACCGGGGTGGCACCTCGGCTTCGTGGTCATGGGCTTGTGCCGTGGAGCCCCCAGTCCCGAGTTCAGATCCCGCCTCTGCCTCTTCGGCCTTTGTGACTCCAGGCAGCTCCTGAATTCTACAAGCTGCAGCTCCCTTTTTGTTGTTAAAATGGGAGCGATGATGGTGATAACCGCCTCCATCTGGTGTGAAGTAACTTTCCATCTGAGGCGTGGTCCATGCAGCAGCAGCCTCAGCGTCACCTGGAAACCTGTTAGAAGTGCAGGCTCTGGACCCTTCTCGAACCTACTGCGTTATAATGTGGGTTTTCTCAAAACACACAGGTGATCCGTACGCACGTTAAACGCGAGAAGCTCCGGGGTGAACTACACGAGGTAATTCTGTAACACCAAGAGGCACCACGCCGCTCTTGGTGGGCGTGTTCCTTCTTCTTATGAGCTGTGCAGTGTCGGGTCACCTCTCTCATACTCTCGTCTTTACGGGGCTTCATGGTGCAGAGATGAGGTGCCCTGGAAAACAGATCAATACCTGGAAAAGCTTCTGCCTTTGGCCCTGCTCCTGCTGCAGTCTGGCCGTCTACCTTGCCTCGAAGAGCCAGAATCCCATTGCAGACCGCAGGCTGGGGACCGCCCAGCCCTGCTGCGGCTCAGCTGTCTCCAGCTGGCGGTGCCTCGGCCTGGCCGGCGGAGCCCAGCGTCGTGCAGCTGCCAGAGCCGCAGAGCCCGAGCCCAGGGCCCGGAGGCCAGCCACACCGCCTCCCTCCTCTCTCCTAGCTCGCAGTTTTAGGACAGATCGATATTTGTGGTCTGAGAGAGCTCGGGGTGGGTGGGAGAGAAGCAGGCGGCTATTACGTCACGGGGGAGTCCAGGTCTTAATTGGGCAAATCAGTCTCTCAGGGGACAAGAGAATTCAGCCCCCCACACGGGCAGGGGAGCCGGCGGCCCAGAGGGACCGCAGATAAAGACTTGTTGGCCCTGGGGCCATTGGCATCGCCCTCTGCATGCCCACTTAAGTCACCTTTCTTGGGGGAGCTTCCCTAAGACATGTTCAAGGAGACCTCCAGAGACTCAACTTAAAAGTGTATATACACACAGACACATTTAGAAACAGATGTAGATCTGTGTGTGTGCGTGTTATGTATATATTTAATGCTTCCGGAGCAGAAATCAAACCATAAAGCTATCGGAGAGGAATCTCTTCTCCACGTAACGTGGCTCTGAGCCCCTTCCTGGAACCTCTGAGGATCGATGGGGGGTGGGGAGTGAATCACGAGGACGAGGAGGGGCCAAAGCTGGCCCGCGTCAGCACTCTGCCAGCCGTTCTCAAACTGGAGTGCGCGCCGGCAGCGCAGGGAGCCCGTTACAGGAACGTGGTCCTGGGTGATGGTGGCAGTGGGCTGGGCTGCTCTGTATTTCAAACAATCAAGCCGAGGCGATTCCGAGGCTGGTGACCCTGCAGATCACACTCTCAGAAACTGGGCACTGGGGGAAGAATCAGCACGTAATAGGTGCTCGGTAAATATGTGATGAGTGGAGGCGTGTATATAGCAATGAATAAAACGTGCACGAGGTGACGGGTGAGCGTACGGAGAATGAGTTTGCAAATGATAACACGCCGAAGCACAGCAGCGAACGCACGCGTGCCGGGAGCACGTGCACAGATCGGGGTTCCAAGGCAGTAAGGGTGGAGAAGCGACCTCCAGAGTGGGTTAACTGAAGGGTTGCTGCTCTGGTGTGCCGTGTGAGGGCTGGCCGATCCAGGGGGGAGCTCAGGACCTTCTGGCTGGTTACGGGCTCGGTTCTGGGAGTGAGGCAGAAATGGCACGGTTACCATGGAATCTACGGAAAGTCCCTCCTTGGACCAAGGTCAGGGCAGTACTGTGAACTTTAGCCCAGAGTCTGCGTCCCAGCTGGGCGTGGAGTGGGGTGCATCTGGCTACATGGCGGACCTTCCAGAGGGAAGTTTGCACCTTCGGGTGCCGTTGGGCTTACTCAGAGGAGACGAGCCTTTCTCCCTAGTCTTTACTGTATAAACTCCTATGCATCCTCCAAGACCCACTGAAAGGTGCTGCCTTCAGATAACCTTCCCAGTTCCAGGCACACATCACAGCAGCCCAACTCAGGACCGTGGGAAAGCAGGACCAGAAGCCCCTGGTGCCTTCATCTTCACTGCTCTCTGCATTTCTGCTTCCTCCTTGTGCCTCCCTCAGGCTAAAACACGGCCTCCAGTGCACCCAGCTTACCCTTTGCAGCTTCCCCGTTGGTGAGAAGGCTGTCTGCTGTCACTCTCAGTTTCCAAGTTCCCAAGAAGGGACCCCATACGGCCAGGCTTAGGGCAGGTACCGCCCTCTGGACCATCACCATGGCTACCGGGCCGGTCATAGTGCACACAGGGCAGCCTCCTATGGTAACCGTGGCGACCCTGCAGCCAATGGAGGCAGGGACATTCATAGGGGGAATTTAGAGTTTTCGAAAGGGGAGGGAGTGACACAGAGACAGCAGCTGTGCCACTGGAACCCCATGCCCAGGAAGAGTTTGGGTGCCTCCTGGCTTCTCTGATTCTTCAGCCCTTCACTCATCCTGTCAGCGGAAAGGCAGCCTCAACACACATCTGTCTGTCGTTACATTTATCTCCCTCTGAGAACATGAACTCCTTCCGGACATGCTAGCCCCATCCGTCTCTTCCCAGCCCTGTGTTGGGGCTGGCAAAGGGTGAGCAGGCACAGATGTCACACGGGGGGACATGCCCCCTCCTCTAGCCTTCAGGACTAGGACCAGACAGAGTGTGTCCTCACAGCCAACAGGAAACTTCAGGCGAGAAACTCGAGAGACTGGAGAAATAGTTGGTCCTTTGAAGCTGAAATCGGGCATCAGGGGACGTGGTGGACCGTTGACTGTCCTTTATTTGGACAAGCGAGGCTTCTGCCACTCCGTCTTGGACACTCCAGGGAGACAAAGGCGCTTCAGATTGGAGGCTGCCCTCTCCCCAAGAAGGAGGGCACGCCGGGCGGCTGGACGCCTTTGCTTCCAGGTGAAGTTATGTGCTTGGGGTTTGGTGGACTTAGGCCTCATTCATGCGTCTCTGTTTGCTCAGCCCTCCGGGCCCCATCCCTGGTCTCCCAGCCTCCTGGGGACAGACTGGGGCCTTGCTGCTCTTCCAGGGAGTTAAGGAGCATTATCCTGCCCCTGAAGAGATCTCCCTCTCTCTGAAATCTCTTTCTCCAGCAGGTACCACTCAGGGCATCCACCCATGTGAGAGAGGAGCTGTGCATAGCTGAGTTTCAGTCCCAGCTCTGCTACGCTCTAGCTGTGTGACCCTGGGCATGCTGCTTGACCTCTCTGTTTCCTCATGTATATGATGAGGCTCATGTTGCCTGCCTACCGGGTCTTGGCAAGGCTCTACGTGTTCATTCCTGTTTCTCCCAGGACCCAGTGATCCTATTCCCAATGATGTTCACCAAGAGGCATGAACAAGAGTGTTCAGAGCAGCCTGAGTAATAGCCTAAAACTGGAAACAACCCAAGTATCCATCAACAGTAGAATGGATAAACAGATTATGGCATAAGCACACAGGGGAGTACTATACGGCCATGAAAAATAAACACCGCAGATGAATCTCACAGGCATTATGTTGAGCAAAATAAGCCAGACACAGATGAGTACCTACTGCACGACTCCATTTATGCAAAGTTCAAGGGCAGACAGAACTAGCCTGTAGTGACAGAGATCACAAGAGTGGTTATTTCTGGGGGACGTTGACCGGGAAGGGGCACCAGGGAGCCTGCTGGGAGCTGGGTGGCGGCCACACGGGCGTGTGCATGTGCGAATGTCCATCGGGCTTGCGCGTGCATCAGAAGAGAGCTGGGTCCCCCACCCTCAGGTGAGGGGCTGCTCTGTGAAAACCCCGCAGCCTCTGGGCTGCTAGGGTGCGGTGCCTCGGGGGCGAGTCACTCCTTCTCCATGCCAGGCAGAGGAGCTCCAGGGGACAGGGGAGTGACCCCAGTGAGTGAAGCCCTGGCGGGGAGGAGGCCCAGGCACGGCCCTTGGCTTGCTGGGCGAGGGGGGAGGAGAGCGGAAACTTTTACAGTTGTTTCTCACTCTGCAAGCCAATTAGTGGGGATCAACCTCACAGATCAACAACAGCCCTGAACCTTGGCTCTTTCTGTTCGAGAAACCACAAAGGAAGGGAGAACTGGATTTGGCTACGTAAAAAGTGACCCTTGAGCGTGGAAAAACAGACAAACAGATCAGCCTCACCATAAACCAATTTGAAAGGCACGTGATGAACTGGGAAAATACAGTTGCAGCATGTTTGGCAAATAAAGAGTAAAAAACCTTAATGTGCAGAAAGGGTGCGTGAATCAGTGAGAAGCCGTGATCACTTGAAGGGGAAAATGTGCAAAGATCAAAAGGAGAAATGCAATGGCCAGTAACTGTCTGAGAAGAGTCAACCTCCCAATAGTCAGAGATGTGAATTAAAAAGGAAAACTAGCAAAGATTGAAACATGATAATGCATTTTGCAAGGAAGAGAGGTGTCTGCATCGTTGTTGTGGACCCTCTCCCTTCTGGGCGTGCCATCCCCCTCCTCTAAATCAGTTAGTCTTTCAGTGGCCTTGTCCCTGTTCTCTCTTACCCCTGCTCCGTGTCTGCCGAGGCTTTAGTAGCTACCGCGCATGAGCACCTACTCTGGGTCAGGCCTTCTGCCCATATCATCTTATTCTGGGCATCCTATGTAGGACGGCTTATTGCTCCGTTTTGTAGATGAGAAAACTGAGGCTCAGGATGGCGAAGCGACTTTGAGGAAGGCCCCACGGTGGGTAGTGGAGCTGGAGATTGAACCCAGAGGTAACTAGCCCCAAAGGCCATGCTCTCCTCCTCTCTGCCTCCCTTCGCGTTTTGGGTCCTGGCATCTCTGGCCTGTATTTTGACCTTCCAGCAGCTGTGGTCTGCAGGGGCTGACTGGCGAGGACAGCCCTGCCAAGGAGGCCCCTGGGCTGTAGGTGGGCATCCATAGCTTTGCCACGTGGCGTTTGCTCATTGAGACAAATCATCCCATAGGTGTCTGAACTCTCTGGGAGTGTGGGTTTCTCACAAAACCTGGGAGCCTGAAGGGCAGAGCATCGTGTGCGCGTGTGCACGCACACACACACACACACACACACCATATACACGTAGACCCACACTCAGAGAGGGGGTGTACCCTGGTGGTGGAGAGCACGAATTCTGACTCCCTGGGTTTGAATCAGTGGTGTGCCTGTGAGTCTGCTTTCTGGGAAGTGGTGAATTTTCTCGGGGGAAGCCTTGTTATAGAGTTTGCCAGTTTCCAGTGTAACTAACCCTGCTGTGGCCAAAGCAAGACCACTGACTGCAGAATTGGGCAGAGATGTGCATAGTTGTCTAGAGCCAGCTCTAGCTCATACCCCACAGCTGCTCCATGTCCTGGTGGGGAGCCTTGGTCAGATCACTTCGTTGTCTGAGGCTCAGTTTCCTTATCTGTGAAATGGGAATAATATCTACTTTAGGAGGTTGCTCATGAAGATTAAACGGGTGGACACAGGTAAAGTCTTGGTACAGTGCCTGCACAGAGTAGGTGCTAAGTTGTTATTGTGTGCGCATGACTTTTCATTCATTCGTTCATCCATTCATTCATCCAGCCTTCAGTCACTCCTTCAGTCCGTCAGCATCTGTTCATTGAGGGTCCACTGTGCACCAGGACCATGCTGGAATCTTCCTTTGCCCTCTCTCCTTTGGAGAATCAGCAAAGGGGAACCTGAGACCCTTCTCCAGAGGGGCCTGGTCTGCCCCTTGTTGGCTGTGGTTTGAGCCCAGGGCAGTGTGTTTTTACCAGGATAGCAATCTCCGTTTATGTGGCCGCCTGGCTGTGGCTGACAAGGGTTGAGAAGGCCCACGCCCAGAGCGGCGTGTGTTCTAACAGCCAATCCTGGCGCACCATGTTGTCTGCTCAGAGGACGTGACCTGGTGCTTCAGGTGCTACAGTCATGGGGCAGGTGCAGCCAGAGAGCCTGGGCTTGAGCCTGACCTGGCCACTTCCAGTGATGCTTTGTTCTGAGCCTCAGTTTCCCCGTCTGTAAAACTGTGCTGACGGCAGCTTCCTCGCCGGTGGCGGGGGGTTGGTATTGACGAGGCCGGTGCTGAGAAGCCCTTTTCCATGGCTCATTGTGTTCTCGGTGTTTCTGCCAAGCGGCTGCGTCATCCCTGGGCCGTGGCTGGGACTTCGAGAGTCTCCCGATCGGCCGCCTTCTTCCTCTAGGCGCCAGCAGGCCTGGGAGGAGAAGCGAGGAGGGACGAGGGAAAGGGCTTTCTTTCCCTGGTGAAACATCATCCCGTGTGAATTGGGTCCTCTGAGTGCAGCTCTGGAAGAAGACACTGCTCCCTTTCTTGGGGTCTCTGGTTCGCGGTCCCCTTTGTGTCTCACCTTCGGGCCTTCAGGTCATCAGCCCCCCACTGTAGCCACCAGAAATGAGGACCATGTTTCCTGAGCCCTACCGAGTGCTGGGCGCTTTACAGGCACGACCTCTGGTCCCTACGACCACCCTGCGGCGTGGTTCTCATCGTTCCCGTCTGGGGGGCACAGTCCGCAAGCAGAGGTCCGATGCGCATGTCTCTTGCCTGCTCACAGAGACTGACCGAAGCCGGATCAGCAGCCCCGTTTGTCTCCCTCCGGATGCTGATTCCGCACCCCGTTCACACAGCCTTGGAGCAGTTGCTTGATAAAGAGGTACGCATAGTACTGGCCATACCCAGAGAGGCTCTCATAGTGACTTCTTGCCAAGGAGCACAGTATGGAAAAGGGAAAGAAAGGACTACCTGTGTGGTGGAGAGACCTGCGGACACCCCTCAGCCAGGTGCTCGAGGTCACCACCACGGCGACAAGTCACGTGATGGCCTGCACCCCTGATAGGATGTGAGGGGGAGGGTGCTTTACCTCCTGGCTCTTCCTCCCCAAAACTCACAACCCCAGTGTAGTCATGAAGAAAACATCAGACATCCCAACTGAGGGACCTTCTCTGAAACACCTGACCAGCACTCCTGGAAACTCAAGGTCATTAAAAACAAGAAGAATCTAAGAAGCTGTCATAGCTAGAGGAGCCTAAGGACACATGACGACTAAATGTGATGTGAGATCCTGGAGCAGGAAAGGAACGTTAGGTGAAAAATAAGGAAATCGGAAATAAGCATGGACGTTAGTTAAAATAAGGCATCAATATTATTTCACTTGTAACAAAGCACCGCACTCGTGTAAATAGAGGAAATGGAGTGCGGGGTACATGGGAGCTCACTGTACTGTCTTGCTTATTTTCTGTAAATCTGAAGCTGTTTGAAACAATAGGATGCATTGAAAAGAAACAGGCCGTCCAGAGAGCTGCGGGCTCACACAGCCCCCTCCTCTTGAGCCGCACGCATGCGTAGAGAGCGCAGCATGGACTGGAGGGCGTCCCATTCATCGCCTTGGCTGGCCCCACCCCGCTCCCAGCATGGCAACCCTGACCAGCGCATGGCAGCCCCCGATCGTGCCTCCCAAGCCAGGAGAGCTTCCCGAGCTCTGAGCCTTTCCCGCGATGCCCAGGAAGAGTCCCAGCGTCTTCCTGTACTGATGGGTGGACCTGTGCTGAAATGACCTCTTCTCTGGTTGTCCTGGTCCTGCCCACCACAGCCCCCTCAGTCTTCGTCTCACGGGAGGAAGGGCATTGGGAAGTGAGTTCCACCATCAGACCCTCATGGACTCATCACCAGGAAGTCCTTGGCCCCAGCCCTGGGCACCAGCCCAGGACACTTTGATGTAGTGTTTGGGCCGGTCCTTGGGCCAATTTCCCTCCTTCTCTGCCCGGGACTTTTTTGCATGTTCTTGCCAAGGCTTCAGAGACCTTGAGCTTGCCATCTGAGCGGCCATCTCTTTCTTGGATCTCCAGAGTGGTGATTTCAGGCAACTGCCCCAGACTCAGCTTCCCATTTCTGTCCATCAGGTCGGCCTCCTGCTTGGCTACCGTGTCTGCCCTGACCCTGCTCAGAGCAGCACGTGGCCCCCATCAGCTCTTTCTGTGGATGGTGGGCCACGGCATGAACCCCCCATCCCAAGGCTGGGCTCTGAGGTCTGTCCTGGAAAGAGTCCCTCCCCCCTGTACAAATGGGGTATAGGGTGTGGGAACGTTAATTAAATGAGATATTTAGAGTTTTCCCTTGCAATTATTCAGAAAAGTTAGTTCTTCTTCTGGGCTTTCTTAATAGTGGCAGCAAAAAGTATTCTGTGAGCACCTAATGTGCTTTTATTTCTTTGTCCTCCCCACAGCAGCCCTGGGAGGGGAGCCTTACTGTCCTTATTTTGCAGATGAAGAAACTGAGGCTCCAAGAAACTCCTTGCTCCACGTGCCAGCAAGGAGTTGGTCTGGGATTGGGGTTGGTCTGGGATCCAAACCTGGTTCAATCTGCCTTCAAATCCAGGCTCCTTTCTTGACGGCCCTTCCTTGCCTGGTGACTGATGACCCCTTAGTCAGAGGTGCCCCAGGTCCCTGGTGATGGTTGTGAAATCAGCCTGATGCCTCTCGTGGAAAGTGACATGGGGCTGGGAGAGTCAGCCCCTTGTGACCGAGGTCAGTGACCAGCCGGGACTTCCCCAGCCCAGCACTGCAAGGCGCTTGTTCTGGGAAACTCCTCCATCCCAGGCAGACCAGCGTGATTGGTCATGCACATCCCACTTTCTTCAAGTATCGGCGAGTTTCAGATTGAGAGAGAAATGTAAATATAAGATCATGAAATGACCTCCTGTCCCTAATGATCAAAGCTGTCATCGAGAAATTCTTCTATAGGAACAGCCCGGATTTTAAATGGAGCCATAGCACGAGAGCTTTCTTTTAAAAAGGAAGGTGCACCCTGCTATTTCATCCTTGGAGGCTTTGGGAAGAAGCAGTGAGGAATTTGACCGTTGGCTGAGGGGAGCGGGGAGATTGCGGAGTGGGTGCTCCAGAGGTTGGAGGTGGGGAGGTCCAGGCGGGGGCAGCGCCCCCACAGCGGGGTGTCACTGCGCATTGAGAAGTCGGAGAGAAACAGACCTCCAACCCACGCTCACTGAGAGCCGAGTCTTTCTTCTCCCGAGCTGGAGGGAGGAGTTTGAGGGGAGATGTGGAAACAGAAATTGACTTTAGTTGAAGGAAGCATTGTCGATGGAATTGTCACTTTCCGTATTGTTCTGGCGAAGCCTTCCGTTTCCTGTGGATGGTGGGCCATCTGAGAGGAACTGGACACCCCCCGGAGGCCTTCACCACCCAGCGCCCTCCTCCACACGTGCCCTGCATCCTTGTTTAACAGATGCACGAAATGGGGGAGCAACCGAGCGCACCCTGATGCAGGAGGGTGGCTGGCGGACAGCCCCGCCCCCGGAGGGGTGTGTGTGAGTGTGTGGAGATGGGGGTGGGGAGAATGGGGCAATATAGGACGGCGGCTGAAGCCCCGGAATACTCAGACCTGCGTTCTAATCCTGTGTCCCTTCATCTGGGAAGTGGGCGTTGCCATCACGCTCGCCTCCCTGGGTGGGTGTGCCAGTTGAAGCCGGTTAATGTAAGCAAAGCGCTTAACGCGAGGCTTGGGCTCGCGAACGTGAGCTGTTAGCCGGCTGAGGCCTCTTGAGCAGAGAGGAGACCGTGTGTCTGAGAGCCGGGCTCTGACGTGCTGCGCTGCATCTGGCTGGCTTCCTGGGCTGCAGCTGAACCTCCAAATCCTGGGCTTGACCTGTGGAGCCCCTGCCTGGGCTGCTTAGCACTGTAGCCACTAGCCACGCGAGGCTCATTTACGTTCAAGTTACTTTCGAGGAACGCAGTTCTGCAGTCGCAGTAGCCACTCTTGGAGTGCTCTGTAACCACTCCTGGCCGCTGTGTTGGAGCGCTGAACGCCGGGGCGGGGCGGGGGGGTTGGTGCTGCCAGGGAGCCCACCTGCGCACTTCCCCGAGCTCCGCATCCAGCTGCAGGCTGTGAGTCTGCATCCCCTCCAGCTCTCCTGGTAGCCTCTTGCCCCTTCCCGGGGCCACCCGGTGCCTGGCCCCGGCAACTTCCCAGCGCCAGGAGTCCTCCTGCTGGCAGATAGGAGGGTGTGTGTGTGGGGGGGGGGGGGGGTTTGCCAGGCTTGGCACCTGGCGTGTTGGCTCAGCCGGACTGGGCAGGCCCTGTCCTGGGCTCGTGGTGTCTGCGTAACCCATCAGGAAAAGATGATGGTTTGGCGAAAACTGGGAACTCCTGGAGGCTCTCGTACTGGACAAATCAGGAAACTTTCATTCACCAAAAAACGGAGGGAAAGATGATGGGTGTTGCCGTAAGAGAGAGGCTTTGATTTTTGACCTGAAATAGCCCTTGACCTTTGGTCATTTCTTTCACCCATCTGTTAGCAGGTTTGATGTGCTGGGCCCTGGGGTCCGTGCTGGGGATACATGGGTGACCTCTGGGGGACGGGTCACCGTCCCTGCTGTCAGGTTCACAGACCCAGCAGAGGGTCAGACGCCTAAGCGAATAGTCACACTTCAGCTCCGTCAGTGCTTCTACCACCAGTACTGAGTGCTAGAATGCACCAAATGTAAGGGGGCCTGGCAAGGACTGTTATTGTACCCTGAGTGTCCACAGGGCCCAGAGCACAGTAGGTGCTCATTAAGTGGTTGCTGGAGGAACATTTCTATAGGACATTGTCATCTACTGAAATCTTTGTCCTTTCCTCCTCAGAGAGGGGATATTCATTGCTCCCACTTTATGGAGTTCAAAGAGGCATTCCCTGCTGCTTCTGGAATGTCCTCAAGGAGAGTTGCCTTATAGTATAATATCTAAGATGAACCAAGTTTACTGTGTGCTCAGTACATGCTAAATGCTTTACTCTGATGATCTCAGTTAACTTTTAGTCAAACAAGGGACCTGTCATTATCATTCCCATTTTACAGAGGAGGAAACTGAGGCACAGAAAAGTTTGGTGGTTGAGATCAAGTCAGGCAGCGGAGGAGCGGGGATCCCTCAGTCTCCTCCGCAGCTTTACCAGGCTCAGAACATTCCTGAGAAGCCGACTTGGACTGAATTGACCCTGGCACTGAATTCCTTGACCTCAGCCGCCACACTACCAGGCGGTTCCAAAGCTGTCGCTGGCCCAGTTTTTCTAGGAGGCTCAGAGCAGGGGCGAGGCGGGGCTGCAGAGAACAGAGAACTTTTCCCTAAGTGGAGCCAGCGGGTCTCCAGAGTGATGGCCTGGGCCCCAGGAAGGAAGGTCCCACGCGGAGGCTGACTTCACCCATTAGTGCAAAGTAAACACCGTGACGACAGGCCCTTGAGGCTGCAGCTGGGGCCTGGGACATGCTGCCCTGCTCCCTTCCTTTACTCCCCTGTTCCCCTTGGGATGCTTGAATTACTGCCAACGTGACAGCAGTGAAGCTCCAAGCCAGAGTGCTTTGAGCTGTGTGTGGGCAGTTAGGAGTTCTGAGTTCAAGTCCTGCCTCTGGCGCTTCCTAGCCGTGTGAGCTTGAGGCCTGATGTGTGGGCAGGGGTCTGTGATGGTCTTTCAGAGGAGGGGCAGTGTGTTCACTGAACTAACACTTGAATGAGTTTTGTAGACTGGCTAAACTCTAAACATTTCAAAATGAGAGCAAATGCTTATAACTGCTTGCTTAGTGCCCGGTGCAGCTCTAAGCACTCAGTAGGTACTGTCTCACCTCGTCCCTGGAACAAGTCTGTGCGGTAGGGACCACCATCTTTCAGCAAATCTGAGACCATTGCTTGTTAGATATTGCATTCTCTTACGTACGTCTAAGAGAGAAAAGCATGCACCTAGAGCTTTGTTATCACATCACCTTCAAGGGAGATGAGGCTGTGCGTCTTCGAATTGATGAAATACAATATCACTGTGTTCATTCTAGGTGAGGATATCAAGGCACGGAGAGGTGCAGTAACTTGCGCAAGTACGCGCAGCTACAGAGAGGCAGAGCCAGGGTTCAAACCCCAGCAGCCTGTTTGCAGAGTCTGGTATCGTAACCCCTGACGTGTGCTACGGAGTTACACGAACTAAGCCTAGTGTAGAACAGAGGGTCTAGAGCTAGATCCGGTTGTGGAGCCCACTCCCGTGACTTACCAACCGTGTGGCTTTGAGATGTCCCAGAATCTCTAAGGCTTGGTGTTCTCAGCTGTGAAATTGAAGCGTCACAGCAGCGGTCAAATTTGATGAGGCTCAAGAAGCACTTGGCCACAGCGGGAGCTGTTTTCATCACCGTCACCACCACCACCCCCATCACCGTCACCGCTATCACGATCATCATCGTTACCACCCCATTACCATCACTCACATCACCACCTCCAGTATCACCGTCATCGCCATCGCCACCCCCATCGCGCTCAGCAGCATCGTCACTCACCTCACCATCGTCGTATCACTGACAGTGAAAGACACTGCGTGCAAGGCCTCTTCCCTGCTCTCCCTCGTGACTCTGCCACAGTGGGAGCAGCGTGCCTTGGTCTCATCCCAGTCAATGACAGTCCCAGTCTTGAGCTATGTGAATGCTGGGTCTTTCCTAGTGTATAACCTTCACATTGTCTGAACAATGTCCAGGTCATGCTTGTCTTCAGAAAGGAAGGGCAGGGGAGTACTTTTAAGTGCTCAACCCCAACCCTGGGACTAATGGGCCATAAAATTTGATTTAGAAAATGAGAGTGTTTTGGAGTTATATGAGTGCAGGGAAGGAGTAGGAGAAACTAGTTCACTTGAGGAGTCTTTCTGGATGGATCACTTAGATGGAACTCAGCATGAGTCCTTCAGTCCAACCTGCCAACAAGCCTGCAGGTTCCATTCAGGGGCCAGGACAGCTCAAGAGCAGGAAATCCCAAGAGGGTACTGAGAAGGGGTATCAGCCTCTGTTTTCTCATCTGTGAAATGGGCACCGTAACACTGAATTCACTAAGGATCCCTCACCACACTTCCTCTTTCTTATAACACTTTTGGAAAATAAATTTGTGATTTTTCTTACCTCTGAAAAGTTTCCCCTGCCTGGTGAGCTTAGGCGATTGTTACCAGGGCTTTTTCTGGAAGCTGAGGGCGTGTTGTTAGAGGCACAGTGGATCCTGAGCACAGAATGCCGAGGGATCAGTGAAATCCTCAGCAGTGAAGGGAGGTGAGAGCGGCAGGAGGTGAGACTTAGAGGGAGGCCAGCACCACTTGTCGAGGGCCTCGAATGCCACTCTTAGGGGTTTGGACTTTTTCTGAGAAATACAGCGGCGCACCAGAGTTCCTTAAGAAGGGTAGTGTGATCTTCTCCTTGCAGTTGAGAAGGACTTCTCCTTCCCGAATAAAGAAATTCAAACCCCTCACGCTTTTTCCTGGTGGCGCCAGGAATATCTTAGCCTAGCATTTCCTGAAATGAGTTTTGTTCCACGATGTTAATAGGTGTGCTGGCAAAAATAAGAATAACAACAACAGCAAAACAAACACAATCCAAAGGTTCAGTGATATAGAAACAACATAGATTTGATTGCAGGACTTATCAGTGCCTTTAATAGGTTGCCATGAATTGTAAACCTCAATGAGGAGAGTAACAGGGAGGCAGTTCTCCAAGTGTGTTTGTCTGTGAGACCTCTTCCTCCCTCCCTCTCTTCCTTCCTTCCTTCTTTCCTTCCTCTTTTTTGTCCCAAAACAATCTCATCTTGGAATCCACATTAGAGAGGGCTGCCCTTGTGAATTTCCCATCCCTTCCCCTGGTCCCTTCAGCCTCATGGATGTGTAGGATACCTTTCTGGACCAAATGGATAAGGATGCCGTGGGCTTTTCCACACGGAAGATGTCACAAAAGGCTGTGAGCACACATGCTCTGTGACTCTCTCTGGGGACCACGGCCTGGAAGCAATAACACCTGCTCCCCGCCTGTGGTGGCTGCAGGCAGGGACCACTGCACATAAGTCAGAGCTCCCTCCACACTGGTCTTCAGGGAGGGATGATGGCAGAGGCGAGCCCAAGCCACCTGTGGCCCTGCAGGCCTGGCCTCACTCGGTGCCAGCTGACTTTTCCAGCTGTGTCTTTCTTGCCTCTCTGTGCCGGCCAGTGGAGTAGGGCAGAAGGAGCGCTTGGCTGAGAGTCAGGAGGCAAGAGTCCCAGATCTTAATCAGCTCTGTCAGTTCCCTCCCCTGAGCCTCTGTTTTTCTCTTCAGGTTCAGGTAAGAATTCCAGTTGACCTTGGGGCAAGCGCCCTGACCTCTCTGTGCCTTGGTTTCCCCTGCAGGGAAATGGGGATGGCATCCCTGCCTGCTAGAGCAGGTTTGCGGTCATCTTGTAGTAATGAGTGGAAAGAAGAGGATGAGGGGCTGCTGCAGTCAGCCGAGACAGGGTGCAGTGACTGGCCTCCTGAGGCTCCTTGCCTGCCTGGGCGCCTCTCGGGGTCCAGAGACCTTCATATCCTCCCCTCTGCCTTATATCCTTCAGCCCTCCACCCACAAATGCACCTCCTTCTCCTGGCCTCACCACAGCAGCCCTCCGGACTTTGGAAGGCAATTTCTAGCTCAAAAACAATTCTGTCCCTCGTGAAAATGGCTCACCTTGAGCCTCCTTCTTGAAGGAATCAGCAGAAACCTGCCAGGCCTGTTCCTGAGTGTCTCACAAGGAAGATGTGAGGAAATGAACCAGAGCAGGATGGGGAGAGGTCGAGGGGCTGGGCCCAGGCCCCCCCCCCCCCCCCCCACGCCTTGAGAGGCGCCTGCCTTATCTTTTACCTATCGGGACTCTGGGCAAAGGTTTCATTTGAAAAAAAGGTTCTCTTGCTTTAAAAACAAAAACAACAAAATGATTCGACAGGTTTGCAAAGTGCTAAGCTGGGATAGCTATGACTTGCTGAGGAACCAGTGTTTCCGGTAGGACTGAGCCAGTGTCTTTGGGCTTTTGGAAGGGTTCTTTCTCCTCTTCAGATCCTCATAAGCGAGGAAGGTGGGGTCTGGGAGGCTTCCTCACCTGCCTTCAGACACACCTGCTTTATCAGCTTCTGCACTGGTCCCCATCCCCTCCCTGCCTCCTCCCACCTCTTCAGACCCCTCAGCCTGACAGACTGAGTGTTTTAGTCATGTCCCAGGCCCCGTGTCAAGCACCTGCACACACTGCCTCATTTCCTCACCTCAGCAGCCCCGTGAGGTCACGGCCATGATCAGACCCATCTGATGGACGAACGAGGAATCTGAGTAGGGAGCTGCAGGGTCTCCCAGTGCCAGAGCCTTGGACACAGTGAGCTTTGTGCTGGGCACTGAGCTAAGGTCTTTAAAACTCAGGTGAAAGTCACATAGCATGAAATTACCTCTTGTAAAGTGAAGAATTCAAAGACCTTTATTATGTTCATAATATCGTTCAACCATCACTTCTGTCTAGCTCCAGGACATCTCACCATCCCAAGAGGAAACTCTGTCGCCATTAGCAGTCACTCCTCATTTCCCCCTGCTTCCCTCCTTCAGCCCCCGGCACCCACCACTCTGTGCTCTGTCCCTGGGGCTCTCCACATTCTGGACGCTTCGCATACATGGACTCGTACAATCTGTGGCCTTTTGTGTGTGGCTCCTCTCACTTCGCCTGGTTTTCAGGGTTCATCCATGCTGTAGCGTGTAACTGGACTCGTACAATCTGTGGCCTTTTGTGTGTGGCTCCTCTCACTCGCCTGGTTTTCAGGGTTCATCCATGCTGTAGCGTGTAACTGGACTCGTACAATCTGTGGCCTTTTGTGTGTGGCTCCTCTCACTTCGCCTGGTTTTCAGGGTTCATCCATGCTGTAGCGTGTAACTGTTTTTATGGCTGAATAGTGTCCTACTGCACGGACAGACCACATTTCTTGATCCAGTCATCCGCGGATGGACTTTTGGGTTGTTTCCACCTTTTGGCTACTGTAAATAAGCTGCTGTGTGCAATCATGTATTATATAAGTATTTGGGTCCCCGTTTTCATTTCTGTTGGCTTCTATACCTAGGAGGGGAGTTGCGGAGCTTAGAGGTCTAAGGACTGCGTCTTCTTTACTCCCCACAATAACGCTTCGAGGTAGATGCAGATGTTTCAGAGGCGCAGAGCGCTGGAATCACTTGCCTCATGTCAAACAGCTTCAAAGTGACAGAGCTGGGGTTCGAACCCAGGGAGTCTGACCCCCAGAGCCCAGGGCCTTCGCTTCCTGCTCTCTGCTTCCTCCCCGGAGGGCCTGGGCACCAAGGGGCTGCTCACGCAGCGCCCCTGGGAATTCCTGCCTGGAATGGTTGTGTGCCAGCTTGCCAGCTCAGCCCCCATCTTTCTGAGCCTGATGGGACCAAGGCGATGCTTTTAAAAATCACTTATCAGACAGGCATGTGGGGCTGGAGGAGTGGGGATCTAGAAGAGTTCCTTTCTGAATCAAAGGCCTTCCCGAAAAGGCAGGGGGTGGCCTTTAATTACAACCTGGGGTTCAATGGTGCTGCTTTTCAATTGCAAGAACCTCTGCTTCTTGAGTCAGCGGTGGACCTTGTTTCAAGTAGGCAGAGGAACGCCCTACTTATTCCGAGGTCACCTTCCAGCAGGCACACCAGCCCCAAATACAGCCCAGAACCCCAGGAAGATGCATCCTGAGAGGCGGTAGCAGCCCCACACCGAGCTCACAGGTCTCATTACTCACACCCCGGGCACAGCTCCAACAAGTGTATTGCTTGGGTTCCCAAGACCATGAATTAGAAGCAGCAACTTAGGAGGAGGTTAGGGTAATTTTCACGGACTGACATGCCGTGCTCGGGGAGCAGGGGAGCAGGAACACATGGTGGCCTGAAGCTGGGGGGGGGGGGGGGGGGGGAAATGAGAGAAAGAAAAGAAAAGTGCAAAAATGCACGGCAGCTGGGGACATTGAGTGTCCAGCAGCCGGCTCGCCACTGCGTCCCGAGCCCCTGACGGTGGCAGTGTGCAATCAGGCATGTTCAGGATGGAGATTATGTCATCCAGGAAAGGGCAAAGGATATTCGGAACGGTCTGTTTACAGCAAGGAAAGAGGAGACATTTCTATCTAAAATTATTTAAATTTTTCTAAAGGGCCTTGGCACGGAGGGTAAGCTCTGGCTGGCGTTGCCTCTGACCTTGGCCGCCTGCCTGGGCAGTGAAAGAGGGAATTGTTCCTGGGGCTGCAAACGGGACCCTGCCAACATCTGGGCTGCCTGGCCCCTCTGTCTCCCCACTGATGGCGAGCAGCGTTGGGAGAGCCCTGGGCCTCTTGTCTGTGTGAACGTCCCCCTGTGTCACGAGTCCCGGCCCAGGGTCGGAACTGGGGGCCTCCCCTACAGCTGTGGTCCCAGACAGCAGCAAAGGAGGCTCTGTTCTTTGACCCTGACTGCAATCGGCCACCAGTCTATTCTTGTTATTTGTGGAGCAACTGTCCTGGGCTAAATCTGAATTCTTTCTCAATCATTGCCCGATTTTGCTTTTTAAAAATAAATCATTGGGAATATTTGTCCCTGGGCAGAGAGGGGGACCAGCCGTCAATGAAAGTTGTCAGTAGAGTTTCCCACAGTTGGGTCAAAGGTTCAGAGCGGAGTGGTCGAGTCCCCAAAGGAGGCCCTTTGTCTCCGAGTCCCTTCTTTTTACTGTCGCCCCCATTTGGGGTTTGGGGGGAATACCTTTCTTTGGATCCAAGCTCCTCTCTGCTCTCAGACTTTGCACAGGTACTCTGGGTACCCTGATCACATGGGCTCTGGGAGAGACCAGAGTATCTGAGAAACGTCATGGTCGCTCCTGAGTGCAGGGTCAAAGGGCTGGGTTTTTCTCTGAAGGCAAAGCAGGGCTACCCAGAGTTACTGGGCAGAGGAACAAGAAAACCGAGTGGCCTTCAGGAAGAAAACTCTGGTGGCAATGTTCCATCAGAGAGAGGTGGAGAGAGTAAGCTGGGAGCAGGAAATCCAGACAGGAAGCCTTTGCAGTATTCTGGAAGGAAAATGACAGAACTGGAGTAGCATGCATTGAAAAACATGGGTGAATTGAAGGGGCAGATGTAGCTGGATCTGACCCTGGTGATGACCTAACGTCAGGAGTTAGGGCTATGAAGAGGTTTGAGCAGTTAGACTTCACAGGGGGCCAACTAGTAGATGTGTTGCCACGAACCAGGCTTGGGAAGACAGCAAGGGAGCCCACCGGGTGGGCTCACCTTGGGTGGTGATCTGGAGGGGCCTGGAAGGCATCAAGGTGGAGGTGCCCGCCGGCGATCGCTAGCGTGTAATCCCTCCACGAAGGCAAAGGGCTTTGTTCTGTTTGGTGACGTGTCCCCAAACACCCAGAACATACTGGAAGTACTTTCGTGGCACACAGGAAGTGTTTTATAAATATTTGATGAATGAATAAACTGTGAGTCTGAAGCTCAGGAAACAGACTCTTAAGCCAGTTTTTGGATTATTTCTGTCGAGCTGTGTGTGTGTGTGTGTGTGTGTGTGTGTGTGTGTGCGCGCGCACACATATATAATATCATCCCTCGCACTGCCAGAGAATGACCCTGTTTTTACCTAATGTGGTCATAGAGTTTTCCATGAAAAGTGATGAGGCCATTGGTCTGGAGTTAAGAGCACGTCAACATCGATTGATCGCAGCTGTACACAATGGCTTGGTTCATCCTACCAGGGAGGCCAGTGCTCTTGGAAATAAACGCCGTTTTATCCTGTACAGACCAGCCTGGCGTCATCCATCATCGGAATTATCGATACATGATTCAATGCCAGGAGATGATTTTCTTCTCTTGAAATGGCCTCTGAAGGAGTCCCCCGAGACCCTAGTTCCTCCTCTCTCTCTGTCCGGTGCAGGATGCTACTGGCCACTGGGCCTGGACACCTGCGTGTGAGGCCTAAGGAGGAGCAGAGGCTTCAAGCCAACCGCTCCACCATCATCCTCGAGTCTGTAAAGTTCTTAGAATTCATGACATTTATTTTGAACTTTTAAAAAATTGAAGTGAAATTCCTATAACAGAAAATTAGCCATTTTAAAGTATACAATTTAGTGGCCTTTCGTTCCTTCACGGTGTTGTTAGACACCACCTTTATCTCGTTCCACAACACTCTGGTCACCTCCAAAGGCGGCCACCCTGCCCCATGCTCATGAGCAGTCACCCCCCGGCCCTCGGCCACCACTAGTCTGCTTTCTGTCTCTCTGGATTTATCGATTCTGGATGTTTCATGTGAATGGAATCATACCCTTTGAGGCCTTTTGTATCTGGCTTCTTTCATCTAGCATACCGTTTCCACGTTCATCCACGTTGTTGCCTGCGTCAGTATGAATTCCTTCCGTTTTGCAGAGAAGTTCATGTCAAACCACAGAGTTGGCAGATGCCCCGTGACTTAGCTCTCAGTCCTCTTCCCTGGCCCTTGGAAGCTCCTACACACAGCCTGGGCTGGAGGAGAACCCCACCAGTCCTTCTCCTGTGCCCAGATGCCTCTCCATCCGGCCACGCGCCGGACACGACCTGTGTCTACAGCTTGGCCTTCCCTACCTTTCCCGACCCAGCCTAGCTCTCTGATCTCATAGCCCACCCTCTCCCTCGTGGATGCCACGCTGCAGCCACGCCCACTTCCCACCATCCCCCAAACTGTCCCAGACACCTTCCTGCCTCCTCCGCCCAGCAAACTCCTACTCCTTTCTCAAGAGTCAGCTTCGCAGAATCGGTGGTTGTCTTCTTTACCGTCTCGGGAGAGTCTGTACCCTCGTGTGGCACTACATCTCATCCCGTGCTGATCGTGTCGCCTGTTCTCCGTGAGCTCCTGGAGGACAGAGCACAGGGCGCTGCCATTGAATGTTTGTTGAGTGAATGAGTGACCCAACGAATAAACAAATGGCATTCTCACACTCAGATGTCACTGCTTCCTCTTGCTAGCTTCTGAGATCCGTCATGTTGTCATTTATTGTGCTCCTGTCTTTTTCCAGAAGGGATTTGGGGTTTGCTTGGGTCTAAACAGCTACTTGTGGTGACAGGGGTTGCTGCACACCTAGCCTTCCAACCGCCGGGGTCCCTCAGAAATGGGATTTTGGAACCTCTTGTGTAAATGGGGGTGCTGAGAGGTAGAAGATAACTTTCATACCACTGTTTCGATAACTCAGGTTTAGAAATGCTTTTGATGGCCAAGGCAAACGTCCCGCCGTGGGCTGTGGCTCTGAGAGGGAATACCTGCTGGGACTGCCATGCGGCTCTTCCTCATTGAGGTGATGACTTGTTGTGACTGTTATGATAGCAACATTGATAATGGAAAGAGATGGTTGTTCAAGGCTCACCCGGTTGTAGACAACAACCATCCTCGGGGGCCGCCTGTCAAGTCCCTCTCTCCGAGGCCTCGCACACGTCGGTTCACTCGATGTCTTGTGCACCGAGGAATCACATCCCACCTTCCTCGGTTATCCAGTGGAGATTACAGCCTGGCGTTCAAAGCTCTCCATAATCTGGACCTTAAGAGTTTTTCTGACTCGTCTCCCTCAACCTCCGCCTCTCTGCCTGATGAACTCTTCACTCTTCAAGACCCAACTCAAACATCACATAGCCTCCGAAGGCTTCTTGAATGACCCGGTAGTGAGGTTAGTTAGGTCACCTTCCCCAGGGCTCCAGTGCCTTCCATCTGCAGGTATCACGCACGTGGAATTCTGATGATCTATGATGTGTCTGACTCCCGCACTCAACTGAGAGGTCCTTAAAGGATGGGATTCTAGACTGTGTTTTTGTTCTTGGAGCAAATGCTTGACAAGTGAATGAGGAGATATTTGTGTGGGTGCTTAAAGCTGGGTGAAGGAGGCAAGCCAGGTAGATTACTCAAAGAGGGGTGATGGCTGGATTCAAACGTGAGGGCTCCAGAATTGTGGTGTGTGTGTGTGTGTGTGTGTGTGTGTGTGTGTGTGTGTGTGTGTGTGTGTGTGTGTGTGTGTGTGT